>NC_056736.1:7937115-8109615 GCF_019279795.1 Protopterus annectens | reverse complement strand
TATTTGTTATCCTTTCCTTCTATATGAAATGCCCCTCACTGGTATTAGCGGTGAGGATTGAGGCTCCTTGATTGCTGGGCCAGGGCACAGGTGTCATACCTTCCATGTTAATTAAATAAGGCCAGTAATATTTAATAACATCAATAATTTTGTGACTCAAAATATTATAAACCATCACAAAATAAACCTTTCTACCACCATGTAATACATTAGCCTCCCTGTTAATGATTTTCCTTTTAACTAGGGGCTCATTACAGGCTGAATAGAAGTCTATTAATTTCTGTAAGGAATTCAAAATAACTCTTTTATCATATCCTCTCTGTCTAAAATTAGCACAGGTATTTAAACATTCTCTCTCTACATTAACTTCATCATTGCATAATCTGCTCACCCTTAGAAGCTCATTATATGGTAGGGCTTCCATAGTATGCGGAGGATGACAACTCCTACTATATAAAATATTACAATCTTTAGTACATTTTCTATATATACTGGTTTGTACAGTGTTATCCCTAATATCCAATCTTACATCTAAATAATTTACTGATTTTCCTATCAGTAAACCATCAAATTCTACCTGAAACTGGTTAACATTTAAATTATTAATAAATAGGGGGCTCTATCGGCACCACCCTTACATAAAAAAATTAAATCATCTATATATCTACAATACAAAACAACAAAATTATTAAAAAAGCTAAATCTATACAAAAATCTCAAAAAGGCCCATAAACAGGTTAGCATACGTGGTTGCGAAAGACGCAGCCATAGCATCAATAGCGGTACCTTGTTTGTTGGTGGTTGATAGAATTATTTAACTCAAAAAAAATATTAGTCAAACAAAAATAAATTAATTTCATCACATAACTACTAACAGGACTATCACCCAGAAAAAAAACCTTAAGAGCTTAATTCCTAACACATGAGTAATATTTGTATATAGACTTTTTACATCTATGACTATCCAAAATAGTCCTTATCACATTTAATTTCCTTCAATTTATCCAAACAGTGAAAAGTATCTTTAATATAACAATCTAATTTAACTACATACTTCAGGAGATATGACTGTAGAAAAATTCCCATGTTATGGAGAAAATAATTCTGTGCTACCACTATGGGTCGACCTGGGGGAGGGCTTACATTTTTATGAATTTTTAACAAGCAATAAAACTTAGCTATAGAACTGCTCTCAGTACTAAATTTATATTGAACATCCTGCTTTGTAAAATAACCCAGTCTCAAGCGTTTAGTGGCTTGGTAGTTTGGTGTTATCTCTTGTTTCATCGTGGTTTGGTGATTGTTTGTATTTTACTCTGTACACACCACTACAGACAATGCAGGGCCATGCCAATGTCCTGTGCTGCACTGACATGTACATCACAATGTCTAGGTCAGTGTGACTGACATTGACCGCAGGATGTTTTGCTCTTATTTATGTTCTTTACCAGGCAAAACTCCTTACTAAAATCTATAGTTCTTTTCTTAACTCTGTAAAGCTGCTAGCATATGTAATCTGCATTGAAATTCTTCTATTTAATAGCTGTATGTCACTAAATGGAGTTGGACAAGATGGTGCTGGCATTTTATAGTGCATTAAGAAGGGCTACATAGTGCAGCAATTATGCAAATAAGATTATTTAGTATGCTGTTTTTGAATCACTGTCATGACTCATTGTGTTGTCTAGACATGGTGATGGTAGCATTGCACATCATAATGAGCACAAGACCTGTGACAAATAGACTTGTTCAAATGACGTAAGTATGCCTGTAGCACCACAGCACCATTTATGATAATAACATACAATGACACATTGTGGCAAAATGTTGCACAACATCTGGTCTAAAATGTGCATCTATGCATACAGGGCTTCAAATTTGCTATCCACAGCAAATTAATGTGCTGCAGAATGCAGAGCTTCAACATTGTGTACCAGGGAGAGTACTACGTGCTTGTTCTTCCTGCACAGGGACTTCTAGGAGCATCTGTTTGGACAATATAATGGGCTGTTGGGGAAGGTGGATGCCTGTCATAAATTGGCCAGGAAGCTGATTGATGCCACTGGCATCACTAAAGTCACTGGGGTGATGTCAGTTTGACCTTCTTTAAAACTGGAATGCAGGGAATTTTATGAGATATCTAGGGACAGCAAATTCTACTATATTGCCCATTTTATTGCTCTGCTTAGGAGTACATTTTGTTTTACAGCAGTGGAGGAGTAACTATTGAACATAGTCACATGATTCAGGAGGCAAAAGCAGCTGTCCTTGAGTGGAGTGTGTATGCTATCTGTTGCAATCAACTGTACAAAATGCAGATGCATTGCTTCCATGTGCTTGTAATAAGTTTCCCAACTGTGTCATCCTTCTGCACATCAAGCTGTAGCAGAAGAGTCGTGGCCATGTTTGTCCTAGTCTGTGCTGGCCAACATAGCTGGTGCTAAGTCATCAGTGATTATCAGGTTTGCCCTTTAGAAGGAGAATAATGGTTCCTTTTTGTAAGGATAAGCAGTGCTCTCTGACTCCACATCTCAGGCGGAGGCAACGAAGGTTCCTCTTCTGAGATTAATCCGTAGAGCCTTGTCCTGGTGTCCCAGCATTAGGGTGCAGAGGATGATGATAGTAGTAACTGGATGCCTGCCTCAATGGCATGGAGTGCATCCTGGAATAGTTCAAGGAGTTGCACTGCTGAAGGCTCCAACTATTGGGCCACTGGAAGAGAAATCAGAGCCCTAACACTAGCCAATCACACATGTGATGCCTTGGTTTTCTGACCACAGCATTCTATTATAGTTCCATCTATGTCTTTGCCCTCCCTTATGTGTCATTCCTTCCCATTCCTTGTCCCTTGTCCAACCATCCCCATATTTACTTGTCCACCCTCTGTATATACAGTGACTTGTCTTCCTTACCTTTTGTGTAACTACTGCCCTTTTCTGAATCTGTATTTTATGTTGCTGGTCTGGCTCTGTTACTCTACAGACCACTTGGCCATCAACAACCTTCTCTCACAACGTTTCCCATCCACCCTTCATATCAATCTATGGATCTACTTTTAAATATCATATTACCACTAAACCGAACTATAGATCATAGCGACCGTAAAATCGAAAACTCAGTTTACTGGAACTTAAAAAGATTGAGTCATAGAACGCCAATATATATTGTATTAGTTAAATGGTATTTGGTGAAATACTGCATTGTGCCTTTAAAATATTATAGTAAGCACTTGAAAAACAGTATGGCGGATGTTTTGTTGCTAGGTGTTGGTGTCACCAGAGAAGTTTTTGGAACTGTAAAGTTTAAAAAAGGAAAACAAGTTCTAATATTTGACAAGTACCTGTATAGTAGGGAATGAAGCATTAAAGCGAAAAAAATGTTGTTGTTGTTGTAAGTATGTACGTAATGGTAAATGCACAGATAGAGCTGATAATGTATGTTTAGCTAGTGTAAGCAGTTAATGAAGTTCGTCACTCATAATAACATAGGATTTAATACTGTATTTGTAGTTTAACCTTTCCTTCAATGTAGTACAACCTCAGAGCTGGTATATTTAATTTGTGGGGGGCGTGGGGGTTCATCCCCCCACATCGGGAGTGCAAAGGGGGCAGCTCTACTGCAAAACCATAGCAAATTAAATATAATTGAAGTTCTTCATCCATGGAGTGTAGGAACTTAACATTTGCTTTTCGGTTTTCGATGTTTTGGAACACGATATTGTAATATTTTAGAAAATTCTATGATTCAGTCCTGTCAAGTTTCAGTAAATTGAGTTTTTGAGCTTACGGTCTTGATGATTTGTAGTTCGGCCTAGTGGTAATACAATATTTAAAAGTAGATCCATAATGCAAAAGGGGCTCTTTCCTAAAACATCAAGTTACTCTTCCTTTCCTCTAGTTTTTCATACAGTATTACCCTTGTGTACTTCCCACAGCATTCTACGCTTCCTTTTCTTTTACATTCCCATCAACCCCCCCCATTTATGAACAGTGGTGGCATTTTTGTGAAAATCTACACATTGGTCTATCTGTTGGCTGCTGTGCCACCTTTCTTGTACAGTATGACCTCAAGTTCCAGCTCTATCTTACATGCATGAATTCAAACAGCTAGCATGCCATTATTATCGCAGCCATCAATGTAGTCATGCAACCTTCTGCAGGGCATCTTTAGACATAAATGGCATGGCATGCCTTCTTCCCCTTGCATAAAGTGTCTGTCACCTGACCCTTTGCTGACTGTGCCACCTTTCTTGTATAGTATGACTACAAGTTCCAGCTCTGCAGCAATATCTTGCATGCATGAATTCAAACAGCTAGCATGCCATTATTATCGCAGCCATCAACACAGTCATGCAACCTTCTGCGGGGCTTCTTTAGACATAAACAGCATGGCATGTCTTCTTACCCTTGCATAAAGCATCTGTCAACTGACCCTTTGCTGGCTGTGTTCAATACCTAATTCATGTCCAGTTAGTTAAACGGCTCGTTATGCAGTAGCTTTCTCAAAATTTTGCACCGAGCAGGAGTGCAGCAACTGTCTGTGAATTCCAGCCTTACTGTCTCTGTGAGCTTCACTTTTTGTTAATCCTTTGCCAGCTTTCCTTCTTCCTCAGCTGCTTGCAGCAAAACTCCCAATGGATTTGTATTGAAGGATTCGTGAAATTATAAGCAGTTTTACTGCTGAATTAAATGTTCACCATCCGCATTTCACCTAATGATGTACATATCATAAGAATTCATAGAACGGTGCATGCTTTATGAGATTAATCTTCTGCATAGCAATATAAATGGTTAAGCAGTTGTGAAATGATTATAGAATGCTATTATAAATCTATTAAAATAAAAATCAGTCATTAAAACTAACTTTTTTATTTGTTATATTAATACCATTTTAAATGCACTGCATGTGTTGCACTATGCAGTACACATGTTACCTAAACAGAAAAGACTTCACAACATAAAATATGCACACATCTGGAAAATGAAAACTTGTGTTTTCTACATAAAACTTCCACATTTCTTAACTTCTTTTTTTAACCTGCTACTTGTTTATTTGCAGAATTTACAATGCTTGATATCTCAGAGCTGAGGATAACTTATTCACCCTTGCTGCAGCCTGCCCTATCTGTCATGCTAAATTTCCATACGAGAAAGGAATTTCAAATTAATATCAACAGAAATGTAGCAAATGATAATTTAAATGAGTTAAGATATGTGTTAAAAAACTAAATGTATATTCCTTAATCTAGATGCTGAACAGGTGTTTTATTAAACGAAATTTGCACCAAATACTTTTGAACCATTCCTAGCCAATTATTCTTTCCACTGATTTTCGTGCCATTTGCGGACTCCAGATATCACTACAGATTGTTGAGTGAGATGACAAATCTAATATTCTGTTAAAGAATGAATTTAAAGCAATATATTATTCTAAGAGTTCAAAACAGCAGAAGAGTGAGGGTTTAAAACACTCACACATAAAATGGATATACACTGTGTGTACTTGAGAGCTCTCTTTAACCCTCAAGAGACACAAATTGGACCTCTCCAGCTTCCCAGCTTCCCTGTTAATGAGATGTTGCATTAAAGTAATTGTTTAACAACTTAATGAATTTTAATTAATACTAATGTCAGTGCATACATGGGCGTGTTCGTGTGTGTGTGTGTGTGTGTGTGTGTGTGTGTGTGTGTGTGTATATGCATGTGTGTGCCTATGCAGTACTATCATATACTTGTATGTTTACATGTGCACATGCTAAAGAAAAGTAACATGATAGCTGGTACCATGCTGTGATTTGCATGCTCTTCTGGAGCACAAGCCTACACTGTTTTTGTTTTAGTTTTTAATTTAAACTTTATTCTCCATTAAGTCATTCTCTTGGAACATTCTGCTAGTAAAATGGTGATATGAAAGCTAATATTAAACAAAAAAGAGGAGGATTGAATTGTTCCTACCATTCTGCACACTATAATATGACCTTGCTATATCTATGGAAAATATGCAAACAAAAGCACATGCTTCTTATTTCTCTATCAAGTGCTATTCAAACTCTAGGCCTTTGTGCCTGTATACATTTCTTTGTATGTAGGCGATGCTGGTATCAATCTACTTTTAAATTTAAAACAACTAACTTTAACCTTTAATCCCAGTCTTCATGATGTATTGCTTTTTACTTTATTTTATGTTATTCAATGTATTACACTAATGTATTTTTTGAAATGCAATGGATGTGAATATAACTTTAAATTTTATCATGATTTGGTGCGTAGTTTGGCGCCAAATTTTGAATTAATTTATATAAGGGTCATCTGTAATGAACTGTTGTTTTTTTCTGAAGAAGTTTTACCATAGAGTAAGACGAAAAAAGTGTGTATAAAAAGTGCGTTTAAAGTTATTAAAGCGGTTTTGTTTCCAAGTATGACTTTCTGAAACTTTTTACCAGTTTGTTCGTGTTTTGAAGTATTTGTAACTTTAACCTTGTTTTTTTTCTTCACAGAAATGTATTACAAACATCACTTGAAGAAAGAGGCAATCTTTTAAAATAGCATAAAATGCAGCTTAAAACATTGTAAAGTTAACAAGTTCCTAGATTTGCTTGTGTAATTCTCAGATAGCTTGTTTAGAGGGAAAAATATGTTCTTTACTGTAAAAAAATAAAGGATGTGGAATTAAAAAATGTTGGCCCCAGGGAATAACACTGATTTATAGAAAAAAATGACTTCTGCAGGATTCAGAGACTTCAGATTAACAGACACCATGTTTGACTGAAAATGATTGGGTAGATTATAAGTGATGGATAATATTTGCAACTGGGAGTGTGTCAGTATGGCTTGTGATGTAAATGATTTCAGCTATGATTGTGTCAGTGGGTTTTATTTTCATTTATGTAAATGTAATGAGGACAGGTTATGCAGTGCATGTAACACATGCAGCTTGCCAAGACCTTGGATGATACTATTGTCAGAGTAGTCATTATCGACAGGCTCTCTCTCTCTATATATATATATATATATATATATATATATATATATATATATATATATATATATATCTATAGTGAAACTCCATTGGTAACTATTTTTTTGTTTGTTTTGTTTTGTTTTTGTGTGTGCATGTGTGTCCCATTCCTGCCATCCCAGTGTTAATGCCAGAAAGTGCAGCATAAGGGGGGGGAGCAAAGGTCCAAAAACAGGTGACAGATTTTATTGCTCTTATAAACTTAAGATGCTTGAAGGAAGGATTTTATGTTAGCATGCATTTTCTGAAGGGCATTTATGAACTGATTGATTGCTTGATTGAATGATTGATTTTAGTTTGTTTATTGAGTTAGTACACAGATCACTATAGACAATTTGCATGCACAGTCTGAGTAAAGAGATTACAAAACAAATGAAAATAGAACAAATTCACAAACAATTTCAGAAGGTAGATAATCTCATGGACAACTGATACAATATATAAACAATATTAAAAGAGTAGGAAATCAAATTTGAATTAAGTTTAGTAGTAAACATGAGAGGAAAGCATCAGCTGAGAACAGGGGATCAAAGTAGAAGTGATAAACATGAGGATGGACTTAGGTTAGTCATATTTATGACAAGATGCCTTTAGCGTTGAGCTTTGAAGATGTGGAAAAATGAAACTTCTTTAATATGCAGGGGATGTGATTGCAGAGTCTAGGTGCAAGAATGTAGAAGGAATATTCAACACAGTGCAGTTTAGTTTGTGGTGTCTGCAGTGAGGAAGTTTATTAGGAGAGGTTGCGGAGATTGTAGGGTGTGGTTTTATTTTGGAGTTTGGCTGCAAGGAGTGGAAAGGCAGCTGGTTGAAGTAGTTTGAATTCAAGAAAGCATAGGAGTAGCTCAACTCTATAGGAGACTGTTAGCAATTTGAACTCAGAGAGGGTAATGGAGTTCCTGAGGCAAGGAATTGGAAATTAATTTGCAGATTTTGTTTTCAAAGGACTATAGAGTGAATGAGTTTTTTTAGAGGCTTTGGCTACAATGTGGACCCCATATTGAAGCTGAGCAAGAAGGACTCCTTTGCTGAGTGCAGCTCTACCTGGTCCAGAGAGAAAGGGAAATATTTTCCAGGATCAGAATAAAAGAGAACTGATCTTTCTGATCTTGTTTTCAATGTGGTTTTAAAAGTTAAGTGACCGTTCTAGCCATAAACTTATTTATTTAAAAGATGTGGCTGTTTCTATTGGGCAACTGTTGAGATTTTTAAGACTTTTTTTCAGCTTTCTGAGGTTGCAGATATCATATTTTGTTTTGTTTTGTTTTAGAGGGGTTTAGGAGTAGATTATGGTTGTATAGACAAGAATTAAGGGAGTAAAGGTCAGACTGAAACTGGGTTTGAATAGCTGAATGTGAGGGACTGGAATGAAGAATAACCATGTCATCTGCATAAAGAGTAACAGGATGGTTAGGGAGATCAGAGAACAGCTTGTTAATAAAGACTGAAAATAAAAGAGGGGCGAGTATGGATCCCTTCAGACTATTTCCTTCAGAAAATGCACCCTAACACAAAAGCTGTTATTCTAACAGCTTTCTAATTTTATAAGAGCAAAAATTATAATTGGTTCCTATTCTTCAGCCTTTATTTCCCCTTTATTTTAGGTTTGATCAAGATTTCTTGAGCTAAAAGGTCAAGAGGTATGCAAACTTTTTAACTTCTGCTGCCACTGTTTGATCAATCTCACACTTTCTCTCTCTCTGTGTCACACATGCATACAAGCGCAGGCATACAAACATATGCTCACACAAATGGGCAGAACCATAAAAACACACACACACACACACACACACACACACACACACACACACACACACACACACACACACACACACACACACACACACACACACACTTAGCGAGTGTAAAATAGCTCAATCAATCACACTCTCACTTTCATGCATGTATACACTCACACACAGATATAAACACATATACTTTTCTATTTTTCTTTTTTTCTTTTTAAATTTCACACTCTCTAAACAGCGAAAGCACTGGTTTGACAGTGTAAAATAATGTCTTAATCAATCTCAGTCTCACTTTCAACAGGCAAATCGATGCTCCACACCTATGGTCACCCCCTCGTTAGTCAGGTCTGACCATAAGCTAATCACCCTTAGCATCCACATACCACCCCCACCCTTCAGTAAGGAAACCTCCATAAAAAACTTTTCCAAAGCCAACTTCATGCTACTCAAGTCAGAAGTGACAAACTTCATGACACCCATGCAGACGGGAACTGAAAGTTCAACTGCTGAATCCTACACTAAGGCACTGTACGAGCACATCCACTCATGCATGAATCGTGCCATCCCAAACAGAACAAAGATGCTCTCATCCAAAAAAAGGAAGCCAATCTGGTGGTCCCCTGCTATAAACAAACTTTACAACAAAAGGAAGAAACTGTTGCAGAAAAGAGGAAAATCCCAGGATGCAAAAAACTCCCTTACCAGCCTCAGTAAGAAACTTAGATCCCTCATAAAATCCTCCAAAGCTAGTTACGAAAATAAAATTGCCAAAGATTCCAAAGACAACCACAAGGCATTCTATAACTATGTCAAGAATCTAAATGGCAATGCTCAGATCTGCTCTGAGCTAAAACAGAATGGCATTAATTATATTGATCCCAAGGATATTGCCAATATCCTGGCAGATCAATTCAGTGCCAACTTCACCCCCCCCCCTCACCCCCTAAATGGCCCATCTCAATACTGGAAGATTGCCAAATTCTGGTAATAACGACCATACAGGTAAAAAATGCACTCTCCAAAGCTAAGAATACAGCATCCATGGGACCAGATGACATCCCGGGCTGTGTACTACATGAACTACAATATGAACTGGCACCTCACCTAAGTGTCAAGTTTAATCATAGCCTCACCTCAGGTTTCGTACCCATTGAGTGGCGCAGAACTATAGTTATTCCACTCCACAAGGGGGGATCCACCTTGGATCCCGGAAACTATCATCCCATCAGTCTGGCAAGCCTTATCTGCAAGGCCATGGAGCGTATTATCATGGAACTTATAAACAAAGACATTGGCAACCTTCAAACACTGGACCCCACCCAGTTTGGGTTCATGAAGGGCCGATCTTGTCTCCTGAATCTGATTGACTTCTTCGAATCAGTCTCCAGAGCTATGGACAAGGGTAAGGTGGTCCACACAGCCTATCTAGACCTTGCCAAGGCCTTTGACACCATCCCCCCACTCTGGAATCATAGATAAACTTACTAAGCTGGGCATTAATCCCCATGTCACCCAATGGGTTGCTAACTGGCTTACTGATAGAACCCACACTGTAAAAGTAGCCAACTCCAAATTCAGCTCCAGACAAGTGACAAGTTCAGTCCTGGGACCGCTCTTGTTTGGCATCTACTTCTCTGAAGTACAGGCCAACACTAAGGGACTCTGGCTAACAAAGTTCGCAGATGACTGCAAACTGGGAGCCATTATTGAATCCCCAAATGATGTGGATACTCTACAAAAGGGCCTTACAGAAACAGATGCTTGGTGCCAGAGCCATGGGCTCAAGCTCAATGCCAAGAAATGTATAGTTATCCCCTTCGGGGAAAAAACATGTATCCATGAATTACCATATAGGTGGCAGTACACTAAACACCAAAAGTGTGATAAGAGACTTAGGGACACAGGTGTACAGTGGTCTCACCTTCGATAACCACATCACCACAACAGTCAGGAAATCCTTTTATGTGGCACACCTCATCACTAAAGGCTTTTTATCCAGAAAAAAGGAGGTCATTGTCCCACTGTACTCATCCCTCATTAGACCCATTATAGAATACAACACCCCATTTGGTATGTACCTTTCAAGACATCTGCAACAACTGGAAAGGCCGCAGAAATACCTCACTAAAAGAACCACAGGCCTAAAGCAGATGCCCTATATTGACCACCTTAAAAAACTCCAGCTATACTCTGTCGCATATCATCTACTCAGAGGCGATCTCTGCTTAACATACAAGGCCATGTCAAACCCAGAGCTGTGGGACATGCTACACTTAAAGAAATCCCAATCCCTCAGAGCCACACGCTCCAGGGATCTAAACCTTGTCATCACAATAAACAAAACATGCTGGAGGGATAGGTTCCTGACCCAGATACTCGCCAGACTCTGGAATAGATTGCCCATACATGTCAAGCAGAGTGCCTCTTTGGCCCTCTTCAAAAGGAACCTTGACGATTGGATGGGAGAAAAGAAATTCACCCCGAGGATTACGTCAGTCGCCTTGCTAGACAGGGGTCCAGGGAAGTAAATAGTGTGGGAAGAAATAGCCAGGGAATTGTTATGGCTAGGCTTGTATAGGCCCTAGGGCTGATAGCCTAGTACCAACCTATGAACCTATGCATACACACACACACACACACACACACACACACACACACACACACACACACACACACACACACACACATTCTGAGCTCCACTGCATCTTAATATGCTGCTATGAAGCAGTAAACACGTTTTTCCGTGGACAGTACCTTTACAGTATATTAATACCTTGCTGGAGAACGTTCATTCTCCAGTCAGAGTGAAGATGTACAGCATGCCCATTCTCTAAGCTGCAATAACCCACTGAATTCCATCTACAGTTTCTTCCACTATATTTATTTTTATCTGACTTGTTAATCATCATTGTCCACCCTAAGACATACATACCAGTCTTTATTGGGAGATTAATAATATCAAAATGTTGAGATGTTAAGGATGCGCAGTATTAAATTCAAGGAAAAGAAGAGTTTATTTTGAATAATATATATATTTACTTATGTATTTATTTATTGACAGGGAAAGTCCACTGGGTCAGAAACCCATTTTCAGTGGAGGCCCGGGAGAAAAGCTCCATTTACAGTAAAACATGTAACAGATAGATACATACAGTAAAACATATAACACATAAAATATACAGTAAAACATATAACAAATACATTTTACATTGTTTAAAAGTATGATTTTTATACAATTTCAGTAGTTAGTAATAAGGAAAAAAAATTGCAGTCAAGTTAATTAAAGGCATTGGATATTCACTTAGTGGCAATCTATTCATATTTACACTCTGATAGGAGTAGGGTTACTATCTGTCCCAATTTGCAAGGGACAGTCCCTCTTTGGGCTGTTGTGTCTTGCAAAAAATAGTAAAAAATGGCAAATTTCCTGAGTTTTTAGGACAAAATTATTTCCTATATTTCATATAATAGTTGCATACAACAGTTATTCTGTATCTGAAACACCTAAATGTTATAAGAAATAGAATAAGCAACTAAAATGCTACAAGAATAAGCTTTTATTTAGGCAAAAAGTGAAGTTCTGTCCTTTGTACTGGCCGTGGGTATGTTTCGGCCTGCAAAATCTGACGTTTGTACCAAAAATGTCCCACATTGGGCATTTGAAAAGGTGGCAACCCTAGATAGGAATCAGGCTAAAAACAAACACTTATACTAATATATAAATCATTGTAAAAATGCAAATGAAAGTTAGCTGGTTAGAAGTTGTTAGTTAAGAATACAGTCCAGTTATAACAGAAACCTAGGATTAGTGTGTGTGTGTGTGTGTGTGTGTGTGTGTGTGTGTGTGTGTGTGTATATATATATATATATATATATATATATATATATATATATATATATATATATATATATATGTATATATATATATATATATATATGTATATATATATATATATATATATATATATATATATATATATATATATATATATATATATATATATATATATATATATATATATATATACTCAGTAGCTGTGTTTCAGAAAATTTAATTTCCTAGCATCATTAGGCTTATATTTTAGCCTTGTAATTTGAAAATAAACAATTCCCTATATTTAATGTAATATTGCAAGACCTTACTAACAGTGCTTCTGCTTAGTTGCCTTTGTTTCTTCAATCTTTGATCCCATGGCATATTGTTGGAAAGAGTTAAATGTTTCTGTATGTCTGTGATAAAAAGTTATAAACCTATGAATGATCTTTTCAACATCTGGCTATGGAAATGCACATAATAAAATGACAATGGGAGAATCAGAAAGACAAAGGAAAGCAATGTTTCTAAGTTTGTATTAAAACCTTCTTCTTTTATAAACTAACATAAAGGAGAGCCAAAGCATTGTTCAATAGCTCAAGAAAAATAATTACCAATGTGTGAACAGTTAGAATAGTTCTGATTGTTTCATTTATCTAAAAATTATAGCCTTTGTGTGAGACACTTTCTCTGAAATAAACACAGTCTACAACAATATTATTGTTTAGTTTGCATTTTTAATAAGACCTGCCATTCCTGTTTTATATCATGTACAATTATTCTTCAATCTGTACTGCTAAAATACTGACAAAAAAACCCAATAAAAATAAAAATGGAAATTATGGGTATTGGTCTTCAGACTCTGTCTTTATTCTGCTTCATAAGGGCAGATGGTGATGGAATTAGATGCTAGTGACAATGTTCACAAAATGGCAATTTTATAACCTTTGTTTCAAGCACAAACAGCACTTATTATATCATTATGCAATCTAAATTACAAAATCTGGGAAATGTTAAGCAAAAAAATAAATGTTACCACATTACTAAGCGTAACACATTTGATAGGCTACCGATGCAATGTGATCTCTCCGTAAGTGTGATGCTACAATGCCTTTAAACAACTGACTTGCTTTGTGTATGTCAGAGGCCAGGGTGACAAATCCTATGGATTAACTATTCATTATTCACAATTGGCCTTCCAGTGCATATTTTCAGATAGCTTAAATAAGATGTAAATGATAACTTCCTTTAGCATTACTTAGGAAACACTAATTCACAGTGCAATAAGCATAAAAAACAAAATAACAGACAATGGAAAACTGCTAGTACTTAAAATGTGCACAAAACAGATCTAAAGATGGGAGCCAGTATTTGATAAAGGCCCAGAATTACTTGCACTGGTTAAGCAAACATGTTACAGCAAGACAGATCCTTGAGCTTAGAAGACATGTAACCAGTATTCTTTCGAAAATGTTTTCACAGATAAATCAGTAAATATGATTTCCTTCTGTGTTTGTTACAATTAGTAGTCAACAGCAGAGAAGGTAGAATTTTAGCAGGTACTGTACAATTTTTAACTTAAGTAAATGACTTTGAAATTAGTTTAGCAGGGTTTTTAGAAATCCCTTTACCCTGCTACAGAAGATGCAAATCAGTGCTTGTATTAGCTGATACCTAACATTATCTCAGAAGGCAAACTTTAATGAAGAAATGGCAACATGTAGGCTTACAGCCTGGAAATTCCTACAGCAAGTATTAGACCCACAGATATACTCAGTCGTGTTGAATGTAGAAAGGACATTATAGATCTGTCAATGTTTTTGTGAATTGTTTTAACTTTGTTAACCAGTTAAAGGAAAGTGTTGGTCATTAACAATTTCCACCTGTGATCTGCACAAGAAGGCAAATGCTAAAAGAGCAGTTTCTCCATCATGTTGTTTCAGGAGGCGATAGGAAGAAGCATAAAAGAAAAATCCATGCAGACATTCGGAGGATATATAGACTTAGCACACTTCAGTTCCAATCCCAGACAGTGTGTGACAGAAATCCTAACCACTAAGCCAGTGTCTTAGCCTGCACTTGGTAAGACTAACATTATTTGAATGTTGTCTTCTGTAATGGGATGCTGGAGAATATTTTTGCAGTGATGCCAGAATAAGTTATGAAGTTGAAAAAACTTAAACTAGATATTTGGACATGTATAAAATGTAATATAGGCTTGTTTGTTATGTTAATATAATGGGAATCCTATCGACTTTGAAGATGAAGAAGGCAGGCTAGATAAGATAAGAAAGTTGGATCTTTTACTTGGTCAGCTGGCAAAACCATTTTCTGAGCTAATCATAGGGCTGACCGTGCACTTCATACGTGCGGTCTGTGCACTATGTTCAGTATGCTGCTGTCCAGTGTTGGTATTCATAGACATGTGCAGTGGCAATGAAGAGTGACATAGAGACACCTCTCACTGTCTCAGAATGGCATTCAGGTGTGCGTAGTGTACAACAGGGGAAGCACGTTGTAGCAGAGCAATAGGAAATAGTTTATATCTTATTAAATGGTGACTTGGTTACAGCATTATGTTGACATCAGGGTTCTTTCTACCATACAAAGGTTTTTTTTTTCTTGTGGAACTTATATGCTGCTCAGTTCTGGGTACTGGCGCATGTACAAATATATCACCATCTGACTGTATGTGGTTGAAGTCCTGTACATTACATCATTTGGGACAGCCTGTATGTAGGTGATCTTGTGTCTGTAAACCATGTACAATGCAGAGTATTATGACTACCTAGTGGGTTAAGATGTGTATCTTTGTTAATAAACCACATGAGATTTAACTATGCCATTTTAAAGTACACCAGACGTAATCCACACTGCATAAGGTTTATAGATACCTCCTATAATCTCTTTTAACCACAAATTAAATAAGTACATAGACATCTTTATTTCTGTTTCCAAAAAAAAAATACTTTTATCCTAGTCCTCTTGTTTTGGTTTCAAGTAAAAATATCTGTTAATACTTTTAAGATATGTATATGACCCAAGCTAGGTCTCCTCTATAGAAACAAAAAATATCTTACCAAAAGAGCAAAACTAAAACTTGCAAATGCCTACCTCTTATCCACTTTACTTTATAGCTCCCAAATTCTCATCAGCCTCAACACTGGACTACTAAACAAGTTTGAAACAACTTATAACAGGATTGCCATATTTACTGCACAAAATTCTTACAAATTCCATCACTGTCTCTCACTAAAAGAACTAGATTGACTAAAATTACCTAGCCTGCTTTGGTATAATCAGTTTCTGATTATTCATTCCATTCTCTACAAACTCTCTTTCTGTCCAACTATTTCATCTCTAATCTCTCATTAACTACCCACTAGATTACTCTGCAGTTCTGAACAAGGCCTACTAAAAATCTACAAACCAAGGACCAAAATGGGTCACCTAGTCTATAGCTTTAACCCTTCTAAGGCCTGGAATAGCCTACCACTAGATATAAGATCCCTTGAACATCCCAATCAATTCAAAACCGCTACAAAAAATACCTTCATGAAAAATGGACCTGCCAATGTAATTATCCTCGTAAACATTCCCCTATAACGTTCTACTTCTCATCTCTCTTCCTTCCTTCAATAAACAAATTTACTACTTTATTTTCTCTTCTTGATACATCACTGTACAAACATAACTAGTAAAATATTTCAGCTATGTAACTATTGTACTATTATGTATATAATATGTAATTATGAATGTATCCCTCTGATGAATGTATTTCTAAGTATTTCACTTGCCAGAGTTTAATGTATGACACTGTAATGCAATAATGTGTGGTACTGATGAATGTAATGTGTGACACTGCAATGCACTAATCTGTGGTACTGATGAATGTATTTCTATATGTATTCAATATGAAAAAAATTATATTTTCTGCTGGAGCTTTTCTCCTCGGGTCTCCGCTGAAAATGGGCATTTGTAGCCCTGACGGACAAACCCTGTTAACAAATATAAAATAAATAAAAAATAAATAAATCAACTCATATTGCCAAAAGAGGAGGTTGATATGTCAGACTCAGTGGAAATAGAGCTGGGTATAAAAAGTATATGATAAAATAAAATGAACAGTTTTGAAAGGCACAATGCATCAATAACTGGGCTAAATTAGTAAGATGAGATAGCATACAAAAACGCTGAATTAAAATTTTAGGAAAATTAATAACTTTGCACTATACAGCTGGAAACTGCTGAAAACAGTCTTGGGTCTGTGCACTTTCCCAACGGGTTAAGCTAGATGTACAAAGTTAATAGTACCTTCATTCATACCAAGACAGGGAACTTCTCCTCACAAACAAATGACAAGAACTTTTTCAGCCACTTCTTTAAAAGGCCCTTACAAAGTGGAAAGCACAGTTGTATAAGTAAGTTTACCATAACAGTAAATGTTTAAGTAATCACTGCTGCAGTAGTTATATGGGTTATATTGCCAAGAATATAACAACTGCTCAGCTTCCAGTGCTTCACAGCACCCTCCGCATGCGTGCCAATCCCTTCAAAACTTTCCTGCCACTGAGAAGAAAGCTCCTCAGTGGGATTTCGAGGATCAATGGTTGGCTAACATTGTTACAATGCTGGGCAGATAACTTCTTTGATGAGAAAAGCCTTCCATGTTACTTTTCAATTGTTAACCTAATGTTTTGTGAAAAAAACAGCTACTTTAAAGCTAAAGGAAAAGTATTTTATTGGCTGTCATGTTACTTTTGAGTACTTTTAAATGGGAGTGCACTTTTTTGTCTTTTGTGGTTAGAACCTTTTCTTTGAAGAACCATGCTTATTTTACTTCATGGAGTGGGGGAAACTGCTCAGAGTGTATTTTACTGTTTTTCTGGTGGGGAAAAAAGTTACTTTTTTGTTACTTTCTTGTTTCACCAACTATTGCTGTTACACTTTCCTGAGAAACCATTTTTGGTATGTGGTCCCCAAGTACCAGCCTTTGCTATCACAGCAGACTGGTAATTTGCCACAGCCACAGGCACAACACAAAGCAGGAAATTACTTTTAGATTCTGAAACCCATGGGAACATATGCAGACAGAATGGGTTAAAAATATGTTGCTGTGTATACCATAATAAGCTAACCAAAGCATTTGGACTCCATTTTGTATCCAGGCAAGTACATTTAAACTTTGCACTTATTTTACCATTTAAATCAGTTTTGTTATTACCCACCAACCTACTGTTTTCAAGTTGTGCTTTTAAACTTGGAGGCTTTTGAGCTGCCTGTTCTCATAGTATATCTAGACTTGGAAGTTCTTTCCAGTTTCAGTATAATTGGCCATGGCAACTCCTGTATGTAACTCTTTCCATGCCTGTCTCCATAGAATCACCTTGTAATTATCTATTGTAGTTGTTTGTTTGATGTGTTCTAGTACCTTTTCACTTTTGTCTAACTAAAGAGTGTTTTTACATTAAAAATTCCAGGACTGCAATTCAAGTGGCAGTAGAAAGGTAGTCTACTCTGTCTGAGTAGGGAAATACACAGAGAGGCTTAAAGTGAGATAATTTCATTGGCCAGAGGGATTTCTTGTAGATTTAGTCACTTTTGTTTGAGTCTACAAATTCTGCTGCTAATTGCACTGTGAGGTTTAGCAGTGTATTACATAAATGCAGGCAATTAAAAATTAAAATTTCCTTATAAAACTTCCTGTCTAACATTATCCAATTCTCTGTTGCACAAAGAGCAATTTGTTTGTGCACTGAGGACCACTGCCACATGAGTTCAGTCTTTCATGGCCTAGCTGTAGTTCCTTTCCTCAAATCACACAAATTAGCCTACTGTATCACCACTCTGTAGTTCACATGAAAAAGACCTAACATCAAGGATGGGTAATTCCCTATTTCACTGCTGCTAGCTTGGTAGATGTGGGCATCCAGAGACAATGCAGGAATTATCTCATGTTTACAGACAACCAATTTATCCTTATAGAAATAATATAAGAGAGATGTAACAACACAATGTCAGTGGAGGTAAGGCTCTTGCAGAAAAGCACTTAATATAACAATCAGGTTGTCAGTAATTACACCCACTACATATAGCACTGGCCCGGCAAAATGACCAACATATGCTGCAACACTTAACAGCAATCTTACCAAACCCCTATGACCTCCTGGACAACCATCCTACAAAAAAATCCTCAACAACTCCAAAATCCCTTCAACGAAACAACACCCAATACAACACATACAGCTACACCATTTGGAGCCTGAACTACAAAGCCCATAAGGCAAGTCAACACACCACTCGATATTTTAATCATAGGAGCCTACATTGTGAAACATGCACATATCCGACCCACCAGTCTGAATAAGGAGAAAATTATGGCCCAGGCACCAGTGTGACTCAGCCATACTCCAGTCTATTGACAGAATACACCAGTTGGGCATTGTAAACAAACTCATGGATATAGGCATAAACTCTGGTACTGCATGCTGGATAGCCAACTGCAGACAGAATCCAGGATGTTAGGATAGAGGAGACCCCTTCCACAAAGAGGCCTGTCACAATCTCAATCCCTCAGAGCTCTGTGCTGGGTCCACTCCTTCTCAGTCAAGGTCAGTGTCAAGGACTTCTGGGTGACCAGGTTTGCAAATGACAGCAAATGAGGATAAGTCACAGAATCCCCCCAAGACAGTAATATCCTACAGGAAGGAATAACATAGAGAAATGTCTGGTACCAAAGCAATAGCTTAAAACTCAATGCCAGGAAAACAAAATAGTGCACTTTCACAAACCAGCCACCCTAGGAAATACATGATTGATAATACACCCCTAAGAGTAGAACCAGTAGTCAGGGATTTGGGTACATATGTGGATAGTCACCTGGCTTTTAACCAACATATGCCTAAGGTAGTACAGAAATAATTTTATGTTGCTCAACTTATAAATAAAGGCATGGCTTTTAGGTCTACGGAAGTCTTCATTTCACTGTATTCTCCTCTCATCAGGCTCAGCACTGACTGCAACACCTCCTTTAGTATGTACATTACCAGGCACATACAACTGGGATGTCTGCAGAGGTTCCTCACAAAATTAATACATAAACAGAATGTTCTGTGCAAATCACCTCAAAGCCCTATCTCTACTCGATCTATGCCTGGCAGATAGATCTTTTGCATAGCTAAAAAATGAATTACTCAAGGGATTTTAAACTTTGCTATTGATATAAATAGGACTCACTGGAGGAATGGGTATGTGCTCAGAGAATTCTCCTTCTTTGGAAATGGCTTTCCATCTATGTGAAGCAGAGCTCTTCTGTAATCCTATTCAAGAGAAACCTGGACCAGTGGATGGGAAATTGGAAATATACCCTGGTCTGGCATTTATGTTTCTACTGGAGGGAGGCAGCCTATAATTCTTGTCCTAGCTTATATATACACCCCTTTAAAGAACCTCAAAGACACATAAACTTGCAGAATAAGACTGGAATACTTGGATAGGTTCATAGGTAGGTACTAGGCTATCTGTCCAAAGGCAATTATAAGCCTAGCCAGAATGTGTTGGCTTTCGCCATCCCCTTAGATTAGTTCCCTGTTCCTCTGTCCAGCAGAACCATTGAAGTGATCCCTGGGGTAAACTTTCTGTTTCCCATCCACTCAACAAGGTTTCTCTTGAAGAGGGTTAGCGAGGAGCTCTGCCTAATGTAGATTGGAATCTTGTTCCAGAGCATGGGAAATCTCTGGGACATAAATCTATCCCTCCAGCATGTCCTATTTGCTGTTGTGGTGAGGTTTAGATCCCTGGAGCATGTAGCTTGAGGGAATATGGTTTTCTTTAGGTGGAGCATGTCCATCGATTCTGAGTTGGACATGGCCTTGTATGTCAGGGAGAGATCACCTCTGAGTAGGCGGTATGCAACCGAGTACAGCTGGAGTTTCTTCAGTTGAGCTGCATAGGGCATCTGCTTTAGGCCAGTGATCCTCTTGGTGAGGTACTTCTGTGGTCTTTCCAGTTGTTGCAGGTGTTTTGTAAGGTACATCCCAAATGGGGCATTGCACTCTATGATGGGTCTGATGAGTGATGCATAGAGGGGCCCAATGACATCTTTCGATCTGGATGCAAACCCTTTTGTGATTAGGTGGGCCACATAGAAGGATTTTCTAACCAATTTGGGAATGTGATGATCAAAATAGAGGTTACTATCTACTTGGGTCCCCAGATCCCTTATTACATCTTCCGCATTTAGGGGGCTACCACCTATGTGATAGTTTGTGGGTACTTTGCTTTTTCCAAAATGGATGATTATGCACTTTTTGGCATTTAGCTTGAGGCCATGGTTTTGACACCAGGTATCTGTCTCAGTGAGACCCTTTTGGAGGATGTCTGTGTCAGCCAGAGAGTCAATTATAGGCCCTAGTTTGCAGTTGTCTGTGAACTTGGTCAGCCATAGTCCTCCTGTGCTTGCCTGTACCTCTGAGAAGTATATGCTGAACAGGAGGGGTCCTAGGACTGAGCTCTGGGGAACGCCACTTGTAACCGGTTTAGAGTCAGACCTAGCTCCTGCAACACTTACCATGTGGGTTCTGTCCTTGATCCATTTGGCAACCCATCTCGTAACATAGGGGTTTATGTTCAGGCTGGTGAGGTTGTCTATAATACCAGAGTGCGGAATGGTGTCACAGGCCTTTGCAAGGTCTAGGTAGGCTGTGTGGACCACCTTTCCCTCATCTATTGCCTTTGTAACTGTCTTAAAGAAGTCCACCAGGTTTAGGTATCATGATCTGCCCTTAACAAAGCTGAACTAGGTAGGGTCCAGTGTTTGGAGGTTTCCAATGTCTCTGTTAATGAGATCCATGATAATGCACTCCATAGCTTTGCAGACCAAGCTAGTCAGGCTTATAGGGCAATAGTTCTCGGGGTCCATTGTGGCTCCACCTTTGTGGAGTGGAATAACCGTTTCTGTGCACCACTATGTGGGCACGTAGCCTGTGGAGAGGCTGAGTTTAAACAGTGTGTTTAGTGAGGGGTTAGTTCATCTTTGAGCTCGTGTAGGACACAGCCTGGGACACCATCCGGTCCCATTGATGCTGTGTTTTTGGCTTTGGAGAGGGCTGTTTTAACATGAGTGTTTGTGATTTCAGGGACTCTAGATTCTTCTGGTATAGTTATGGGCCCTTTTGGGGTTGAGAGGGGGTGAAGTTTGCTCTAAACCTGTCTGCCAGGATGTTGGCTATATCGGTCGGTTCAGTGTATTTTGTGCCATTCTGCACTAACTCCGAGCAGATCTGAGAATTGCCACTTAGATTCTTGATATAGCTTAAGAATGCCTTGTGGTTATCTTTGAAGTCCATGGCAATTTTTCTTTTGAAGCTTGCCTTGGATGATTTTATGAGGGAACATAGTTTCTTGCTGATACTGATCAGGGATATCTTCTCTTCTTGGGATTTTACTCTTTTCTGTACTAGTTTCCTCCTTCTATTGTATAGCTTGTTTATGGCAGGGGTCCACCAAACTGGTTTCCTTTTCTTGGAGGAGTGAGTCTTGGTTTTGTTTGGGATAGCATGGTCCATGCATTCTTGTAGGTGCCCGTAGAGTGCATTAGTAAAGGATTTTGCAGCTTGGACAGCGTTATCGTTTAACATGGGGGCTTTCAAACTTCCCACCTCGGTCTTAAGTAACGTGAAGTTTACTTTTAAAATGTTTTTCATGGTGGTTTCTTTGACCGGGGGTTGTGGCAGTATGTGGATATCCAGAGTGATTAGTTTATGGTCAGATCTAACTAGCGAGGGGTTGCCCTCCATTGTGGAACACCGGTCGCCCCTGTTGGTGATGACCAGGTCCAATATGTTGTCACCTGTGGTAGGGGTGTTGACCAGTTGATCCAGGGCATTTTGAGTTTATAAATTCTAGGAAATGTTGGGCAAGGTAGTTTGTACTTGAGTAGTTCTCCCAGTTAATGTTTGAGTAATTAAAATCACCCAATATCAGGGTATTTGGTAGGACCTTTATGTTTCCTAGTGTTTCCAGGAATGCGGAGTGGGGGTCCTGGGACATGGTGGGTGATCTGTAGCAAGCTATAATTTGAATAGCAGTTTTGCCCATTGTTAGCTGCACGTGGATGATCTCTGAAGCATTGAGCTGTGCTACTAACCTGGAGGTGTGGGTATCCTTGATGAATATGGATACTCCCCTGCCTTTTGTATTTTGGTCCAGGTTTTGTGGCCGAAATGTATTGTATGAGTTGTAGCCTGGTAGTGCTGGGGTGCTCTCTGGATCCTTAAATCAGGTTTCTGTTACTGCACATATATCGATTTTCTCCATACTGATGAGTGCCTCGAGTGCATGCATTTTGAGTTTTAAACTTCTGGCATTGAGTAGCATTACACTCATTTTTTTTTTACTTGTGCTATTTATGGCAGTGAGTTTGTCTTTTAAGCCTTGCCTAAATAAGGCACTATGGGGGTGGCAAGAGCCTTGGCCAATATTCGAAAGCCTAAGGGTGACAGGTGCAAGCTATCTCTAGCAAAGCAGCGTGGCTTGTCGAGCATGTCATCCCAGGCTGACAGACACTGGATCCCCTATGAATGACACCAGAAGCTTAGCCAATTGTTGAAATCGATAATTTTTTCTCTATACCATGGTATCATTCTTGGCGAGGGCAGGATACTACTCAGGGTCAGGGTCATACCGGCCTGGGCTACATGATCAGAAAGCTCCTCCATGTCTCTTTTCATGTAGTCCAGGGAGGTACAGCTCAGACCATTCACACCAACATGGACAATGACAGAATCATATTTGTACTTGTTCTGGAGTAACCTGAGTGCGTGTGTTATGTGGCGGATCCTGGCACCCGACAGGAAGCCAACAGTAACCTTCTCCTTGTTCAGCCTAGTGAGTAGGAGGTCAGTGTGCCTGACATTACTAGTGTGTTGGATATGTTATTTTGCCTTAAGGGCTGTGATTGTGTATCACACTGGTTTTGTGAAGTATGTGTTTCATGGCTTGTGTTGAGGGGTGGAGGTTGCTTGGATGTCTGCTTTGGAGGTCTCTGTTGCTTCTGAAGATTTTTATTTAGAGCCTCTGAGTATGTTTTCATGTATTTATGTGTGTTTTTTGACAGTGCTGGTTTCATAGGTCTCTGTGAGACTGGTGGTGTGATGCAAGCAATTCCCTTCTCCTCTTGACTGCTTGGTCCAGTCTTGGGTTGAGAGAGCTTAGCCTCCAGTTTGGCTGTATAATTGCATCTCTCGCATGTATTAGCATTTGGTGGAAGGAGGAGAGGGTTATCTGTGTACATGAGGCAATTGTAACATTGCCTCAAAATGCCCAGATTCACCAGTTGGACTGGAGAGTACACCTGAAACTGCCCTTTGAAAATGCCTGGATAGATACAGTGAACTGTTTTACTGATTGACTGGTAAGGTCGAATAGAGAGCCTTGTCCTTCTTTACTGTATAGGGTGGGTCTAGTGCTAAGGTTTATTAGTGCTTGCTATGAGTTTTGAGCAAGTGCCGATATGAGAAGTGAATGGTTTGGTGCTTAAGTTGAAAGTTTGTCAAGTTCCAAGGGAAAAATTGAAGAGTAGACTTTGTGGAGCTGGGAATAGTTATACCCTAGCTAACCAGTGCTGCCCGACATGCAAAACCTTGGAAATGCAGGTTTTATACAAGGGACATGAAAGAGATAGAAATTAGCCCAAAATGGGCAATAAACTACTAATTTCTGGGCTGAAACCACTCCTCCAGGGACAGATAGGCTGCTCAAAGCTCCCTCTCTCACAGTGATCTATCCAAGCAAGGTATGGGCAAACACAGAAACTTGTAACACAGCCCTGAATTCAGCACTAACCTGAAAACTGGACTATACTAGCTTAGAAAGGCAGGAAAACAAGTATATTCTTTTGTTTTTTTCAGAAAATAAAGCAGATACAATAAAAAAAAACACTTTAAATGCACAGAAATGACTATCAGACTTGAGTGTGTAGCCTACATCAGATTTATTAGGTATACATGGGACACCAAGAAGTCAGCTATATAACAGCGAGTGCTGAGACTGGAGATACATACTAACGAATTAGTGCATCATGCTACTGTAATAAAGACTGAGGGATTCACTGAGTTGTGAAGAGGATAAGGGGAAAGTGTACTGGAAATGATAATACATGACTCATAGCATAGCTACATAAAAATATAGCAGATATCAACAAAGAACTGTAGCTAGTCAACAAACACTAATACAACTCCACCACTGTGAACTGGTACCTAAACAGTCATCACCTTGTCAAAAAAATGGAACAAACCAAAAGATATTGCAAACTAGTTTAAAAGATATCTAACCAGAACTCATGAAACAAATAAGAACTTATAACATAGTAAAACACAAATCCCCTTATTTTATTTCTGTATTCCAAACCTTAGTTACCATTGCACAAGTGGCCACAGTAGTCAATCATTATTATTTTGTTATAGAAAATAATACACTAGAAAGCAACACAGCTGAATAGTTGCTAAGACAGACTTTAGAACAGGTTTCCCAATATTACGGGCATCCATTACAAATATGAGTGCTTTCTGGACCTGCTTTGACAGGAGAGAGTTTCAAATGGGCACACATTCCTATACAGTCATGCTGTAACATTTGGTCTTTGCACTTTTTATACTTGCTGCTTGCTGACCATCAGGCCCTCTCTTGGTCAGTAATCTCATCTGTTTCCAATCAGGTGAAAGCAGACTTGAGAGGGGTCTTTTTCCAAGCAATCTTCAGGGGTGGTTTGAAGATATTCTGTTTTTTCCCTGGCCCTAGTAAGGTGAGGACATGCAATGGGCTGATTGCTAAGAATACCACCTCACTTCTGCAAGTTGCATTTCCTTCAAAAATTCCTAGCCCTCTCTGCAGAACATGGGCTGTGGTCTGTTTGGTTTCCATAAGGGAAATCACTGCTCCTTGCTTGCCTCTGAGTGTACACAACTCCTTTTCTACTGCAGGCCATGCTACAGCACTCATTTCCTTTCCTGCTTGCCCCCCCCCCCCCCCCCAAAAAAAAAAAAAAACTGATCCACAGCTATACTCTCTTCTCTATGGGTTTATATTATTTCATTGCATTTTTGGAAACTAATTTGTATGATCAAGTTTCTGAAAACTCAAAATAATAAAAAAATCAAAAACTATATTTTTCGGGGGCAGGCCTCCCTGGACTCACCATGTGAAGGTCTGCATCCCCCACACCCCCTGCAAATTATAAATAAAAACTCAGAGATCACACTACAGTGGAGAAAATGGTAAATCCCCTGATCCCCACTGCACCACAATCTTCATAGAACTAATTCAAAGTGGAATTTACCCTTTTCCCCACTGTACTGCAATCTCAAAGTTGATATATATAATTTGTAGGGGGTGTGAGGACAGCAGGGTCACTTGAACCCTGCAAAAATGTAGATTTTTTTTTGAGTTTTAAGAAACTTGATCATATGGTCTGGACTATATAAATTTCAAGTTTCCGAAAACTTGATGAAATAATACAAATTTATCCTCCATACATTCTTCAGTACTCCAGTTTATGACCTGTACAAACTGTGTTCCCGAAACCATAGTGCTGAGTAAGCCAGATAACTATCTTTAATACTGACACTGGACTACATACCCCGCATAAACACAGCATGTCAGTCTGGGGCTGTGGCAACTGGCTTGCTCTGATTTCATATATTAAATGATAAGATGTCCTCATGTTCATGCAATTTTAGACTGTTTTTCGACAACAGGAACAGTCTTAGTTTTTGAGAGGTTTATTCAAGATGGAGGGTGGTCAGGAACTGAAATGTGAGGTGGGAGACTTAGTTGTAAGTTAAAAGTTTTACCAAGGTACAAGCATTCATACTGAAAAAAATATACCTTGATTTTCTAATCACCCTGAGCCATGGATGCCCTTGCTGGAAACAAATCTGAAGGGGAATTGCTTTGGTTTACAGGTGCACTTCTGTATACATTGTGCACCAGTGCATTATATACACAAATAGGTACCTGTAAATAGAAGCACAACAATATAATGATATTGTGCTATAGATGAAAAAGTAGCAGTTATGTTCCTCTGTCTACAACATAATAATCATGGATACAGTGCAATGTATTAGTATAGTATTATGTCCACTATAGTGGTAGACAAGGCATTCTTGATGGTAAACATGCAGCCATAAGAATGAATCATAAAAAGTGAAGGCTGTTTAGGCATGCATGTGCACTGCTCCATATCACAGCATATTCTAATGTCAGAGATCCACTGGGTCGGTGTCTCCCATTGGCAGCTGTGTTATAACATCACCAAGCAGCATGAGATCCAATGCAGTTTAGATAACACCTTAGTCTGCATTGCATTGTGGCTGGCTACATTTTAATTTTTATTCATAAATATATATATATATATATATATATATATATATATATATATATATATATATATATATATATATATATATATATATATATATATATATTTATATCTTAGGTGTTTGAAAAACATGAGAAAAGATAGGGTAGCTTAGCTATGTGGAACAGGGCAGCACATGTGGAACAGGGTGGCACATATTTCCAGGACCATCAAGAATGATGCAGATATTTTCCATTCTGTAGGTAAGGAGTTGCAACTACATAAATATATGTAAGTCCAGTAGTCTGTCTACTATAACTCACATTTATAAAACATGGAACATGATTTAGGTACTGATTTACATGCCATCTGTGTACCTGGAACTCAGTTACACGACTGTGTATGCCGATCATCCACTGCTGACCAATCCTTCTGTGAGTCACTTAGAGTTGGGATATGAGATTTTGCACATTTATGAGCAACAGCCATAGCTCTTCAGAAAGTGGGAAGCGACAACCACTCAGACCTTGCAGTTATACTACACAAAAACTATCTGTCCTAACATTCACACTACCATTGTGCTGCCACAGATTAGCACCTGATTTTTGTGCACAACAGGCAAAGTATGCATGACATCACATCATAGTCTTAGCAGATAAGAAGACCTGCACTCATGAGCAGTCTTCAAGAAAGAAACAAGTCTAGGTGCTGCTAACAACCTTCATTTTTGGGGGCTGGATTTAGATTCATTCAATTCCCACTTATACAGTGCAAGAGTCAGGGCAAGCATTTAGCCGAGGTGCTACCACTTTTCCCATGATAAATAAAAACATTGGGAACAGAGATCACTCTCATTTCCAGACAGAGATCACTTTCATTTTTAGATACTCTCATCATCATCTTCTTTTGGCTGTTCCCGTTAGGGGTCGCCACAGCAGATCAACTGTTTCCATTTCTTCCTGCCCTCTGCATCTTCCTCTGTCACACCAACCACCTGCATGTCCTCTCTCACCACATCCATAAACCTTATCTTAGGCCTTCCTCTTTTCCTGTTACCTGGTAGCTTCATCCTTAGCATCTTTTTCCCAATATACTCTGCATCCCTCCTCAGCATATGTCCAAACCAACATAATCGTGCCTCTCTGGCTTTGTCTCCAAACCTTCCAACCTGGGCTAACCCTCTAATATACTTATTCCTAATCCTGTCCACCCTCTTCACACCCAGTGCAAATCTTAACATCTTTAATTCTGCCACATCCAGCTCAAACTCCTGCCTTTTTTGTCAATGCCCCTTTCTCCAACTCATATAACATAGCTGGTCTCACTACCCTCTTGTAGACCTTCCCTTTCACTCTTACAGGTACACGTCTGTCACAAATCACTCCTGACACACTTCTCCACCCACTCCATCCTGCCTGTGCTCTCGTCTTCACCTCTCTTCCACACTCACTGTTACTCTGAACGATTGATCCCAAGTATTTAAACTCATCCACCTTCGCCACCTCTACTCCTTGCATCCTCACCACTCCTCTATCCTCCCTCTCATTCACACACATATATTCTTAGTCCTGCTGACCTTCATTCCTCTTCTCTCTAGAGCATATCTCCATCTCTCCAGGGTCTCCTCCACCTGTTCCTTACTCTCACTACAGATCACAATGTCATCTGCAAACATCATAGTCCACAGGGACTCCTGTCTGATCTCATCTGTCAACCTGTCCATCACCATTTTTAGATACTCTATGATGACAAAATAAATCTTTTGTCCAAAATCCTGCAGTGTTTCTCAAGGCTGCCATAATAGCCAAACCATTTGCTTAGTAACGTTTCCAAAGAGATTTGGTTCTAATTCCTGTAATGCATTTTTAGTTTAAAGCTGAACCAGATGTCAACAAAAAAGAATTTGGCTGCTCATAAAAAAGTACTAGATAACTGTGAACTGTTTGCTGTTTCATGGCCTTTTGTTATGATATGATTGTTCATTTAAGCTGTCTCCAGATAAAGAGTGAGGAGTTTGCTCCGATATTATGTTAATTTAACTCATATGTCAGCAAGTATAATAAAACTCAAGCTATATGAACACTTTATGCATTAATCATGACTTTCACACGGCTCAACAGTTTTTGATGCCATTCTTGAGTATTTAATGACAGCCCCTGTTCTTTTACTTTACATTTCCAAACAGCTTCATGTTTTTTTTTTTTGCACCTCTTTGTAGTTTACAAAATAAGTGTTGGATTTATTCAGATGTCTGAATGCATTTTTGCCTTTCTTTTTATTAAATAACTTACTTATTCAATATGAGTCTCTAGTACACTACTATTACTTTTGTAAGAATTCTTCATATTAATAACTTGCCATCTGACCAGCTCCATGAAAGAAATGCACTTCGGCAGTGCTTAACAATGTAAAGTGTCATCAGAAAATTGTGCTGTACTAGTCCTATGGAGCTAATTATCGATTCACAGACTTGAAAGAGACACATGGAGCAAAAGGCCATTACTGTCTTTGTTGCATGTTGTGGAATTGAACACCTAGTGCAGTTGGAACAAATGCTCAAGTAATTCCCATAACAACCCACCCAACAATGCTGTACAGGCAGGCATCTACAGACACTACAGACACTACAGACACACACACACACACACACACACACACACACACACACACACACACACACACACACACACACATACATTCCAACATACATACACACATTCATACACACCAGTACAGTCCAGTTGTGCCCTACACAGATGGGCACACTCATACATATATATATATACACACACACACACACACACACACACACACACACACACACACACACACACACACACACACACACACACAAACACAAACACAGCATGATATGGTCGACCTGCTCTACTGCTAGCTACCCTGCTGTGTCCAGTGCAAAAAAAAATGTGATTAGTCTGACTGCTCTGTTCTGAAACAGTGTAGTACAGTAGGTTTGCCACCTGTCTGTCTTTTAATGGGACGTTCACTATTTGGGCCTTTCCTATCTGTGTGCGGGGTGGGGGGGCAAGAAAATGGCAAATGATGTTTGGTAACAAACCAGTTTGTCCAGGGACATCTTCAGGAGGGAAGTTAGGTAGAAATAGTAATGGGAATTAAGAGGGTACAGGAAGAAAGTTAGCTTGGGGGGGAGTGAAAGGGTTAAATGGGAAGTAGGATGACTGAAAGTAAATGAGGCAAATGAAAGGAGGGGCTTAATGGTTTTTATGTGAGTGTAACTGGGTAAGGGATCACATTTTGGCATGAACTTGCTACCTGCTCTCTCTACCTATTTTTTGGAATAGTGTGGATTGGAAAATTTTGATGAGTGCACCCCAAATGTGCTGATATAAGGGGTGGATAAGGATATTGTATAAAGAAAAAAAACATGGTGGCAGATCATGAAACTGACTGAGCATACATCTTAACTGTTCTGAATTTTGCTCATATTTGGGTTTGTTCCTCAAAAATTTGTGTTTTTTTTGCAATTCGCTGAGGATTAAATTCACTAAATAAAGACATACATTTGAGTTGCTGACTTCATAACCTTTACAGAAGCTGGCAGCAAGCTGCAAGCTTTATTAGAAATATATGTTTTATTCCCTGCCATATATATGCCTTACATCCATACTGATTTCTTATTGTCTGAAAGCATGAGCATTTGAAGGATGTAAAAATCAATTGCTGCCAAACTCAAACTTTGAGAGGCACACTAATTCTTTGCTGTGATCAACCAAAACTGGCCTTCTTTGGAATGTTTTTATATAACTTTGGAAGTAGGGAATTTATGGAAAATTAGGTAATCAGCCTTTTGTCAGTAAAGCTGTCACCTAAATGAAGAATACTGCCTTTCATAAAGTGGAATAATGGACAAAATGGGGAACACTTACTAAAGGCATGATAACAACAGTAACTAAAACAGAGGATGGTTAAATGTGATATTTTTACTCACAGAATGGTCTTTAATGAATACTGTGGTTCTGTTCTATTTACCATTGACATCAGTTAGACTGCTGACCCTGGGTGACACTCTTTCAATTTGGAATTTTGAGGAACATGAATTTTTAAGACCCCAGATGAAGAACCTCAAAATGAGGTACACTTTTAGTATGTTAAGGATGCAATTTACCTTTTTGTTTTAAGCACTTTCGGCTCTGGTGGTGCAGCAGTTAGTGTTGTCACCTCACAGCAAGCGGTTCTCCAGTTCCGTTCTTGGCTGGAGCACCATCTGTGTGGAGTCTGCATGTCCTCCATGCAGTCAAGGGAGTTTTAAAGACATGCAGGTAGGTATATGTGTATATGTGTGTGCCTTCAGTGAAGGTTGGGTGCCGGGCTGGCAACTTGACACTGTAAAAACTCCACTGCCAATCAATCTGCACACCAGTGATCCACTGTGGTGACCCCTAACTGGGAAAAGCTGAAAGACATTGCTTTTGTTTTAAGCATCTTCAGTTTCATTGCTATTACACGTCACTGTTTGAGCAGCTTGTATAACAAAACAACATGTAGGAGAATCTGCCAAGGCTGCACTGTCTAACAGATAATTATGTGGTTTTGTTTAAATTTTTAATTTATGTAAGAGTAAGTTAGTTGGGATGTTCTGGTAGTGCTTGCCTACAGAAATGTTTGTAAGGCATTTTCTATGAAACAAGTTAACTTGGCCTATATAGCGATGTAATTGATTTGGTATGGAAAACATGAGGTAACCAAGTTATTTTGATATTTCAATTATCCCTCATCTGTAGTGTGTTGTTGTAACATATTCAAGTTGGAAGATCACTTTATGTTCTGCATTTTAATAGGTGTAATTTAAATGCATAGGTTCAGTAATTGTTTGTGTCATAATAACAATTTTGCTGCAGTATGTTCTCTCACTTGCTGCGAAAAGGTTTGCTGAGGGATAAGAGAGTGCCATGTTATTGGAGATAAAGGATGCGAGGGAGTTTTGTGGTTGTAAAGTTGATGAAAAAGGTATGCTGTCATTAAGAAGTATTGATTTTGTGGGTGCAGAGGGTTTATGTTTTTCTTTTCTTTTGCAAATGGGAAGCACAGAGTTTGCATCTGCCAGTGGCCAGAAGGAAGTGGATTTTAAGGGCAATGGATTCTACTGTTGTGGATGTACAGGCCACTGAAGTAGTGCACAATGAGGTCGCAGATGAGGGCATCAGTTAGTGGCCTGAAGAAAGTAGATTTGAAATGTGATGGATTCTGCTGGGGTGGCTGTTCCAGTCACTGGAGTGGTGCAAAATGAGGTCACAGGTAGACTACTTTATTAGGTTTTCATAAAGAGTCGGTGTGATTTGGGAGCAGGGGCAGGTCAGGTGAGGATGAGGTATGTTAAGGGAAGGGTAATAGAGGTTTGGAGATTGTTATGGGGAGTTTGTGGTTGTCCACAAGTGGGGTGGAGTCACAACAATGTGATGTTGGATCGAATTTTGTGGGCATGGAAGTTGGGTTTGAGATTTCCTATGGCAAGGCTATGCAGATGGTTTGCTCAGTGGTCTGTGCTACTTTGAGAGGTTAGCACTGTTTTTCTTTAGATTTGGCAGCAACAGGCAGGTAATCAGAAGGTGGTACATTATCTGGATGACTTCAAGGCTTGGTGAAGGGGTTGACAGAGCACTGGAAGGTATGCGAATATGTTGGGGATGTCTGAGGAGCAGGTTTCCATTGCTTAAGCAGAAGTTTGAAGGTCTAAGCAAGGCACTGTGTTTCTGGGGAAGCTAGTGGATGCAGGCCATTGTTTGCTTGATTTACCAGCGGCAAAGGTAATGTGATTTAAAAAAAAGGAAAACTTGAGGGGTGAAATTTTGGGACAAGGGTAGATTTACCTCTGGTTAGTATAGCTGGACAGGTAACAGGGTTATGTAATGTTACCAAATATTGGACAGTGGTTTATATGTTTGAAGGGTTGGGGTAGGTTTGATAGTGTGAAGACTGACAGATTGTGGATATTGACAAGATATGTTTTGTTGCGAGGATTGGCATGGAGAAATGGAGTCACTGGGCAGTGGCAGCTGGTGACTTCAAATCAAAGGGGGGTTGCAGGAGACAGTTGAATGTGTGGGGCCAATGGAAAGGAGTTGACAAACTAGAATGGGGTGGAGCTATGCTCAAAACAACAAAAATTGGGACTTTAATAAAATACCCTGCCCTGGGTGCCAAGCCATCATTGTGAGTGTCCAATCAAGACAAAATGAAGTGTAGAAGAAAAAATATTTCAGTGCATTGGCTACATGACAGCTTACTTAATATCTAGATGGAAACAAAAAGGTTGTGAGGCATGAAAAAATAAATTACTTTTTAAATACATTACTGGAATGCCAGTCAAAATCAAGTACAAAAAAACAAGCAGCACTCAACTCAAACCACTTCTCCTTGCACTGCAGTTCTAATTATAATTTATATTCAGCTTTATAAAAGTAACAAGTAACATGCTGAAAGTAGCAATCTCTGTGATACCCCACTTGTAAAAATGTTTCTTATCCAAAAAAGACCTGATGCCTGAAAACAACTATCAACTTGTTTCATGGGGAAAACATGATCAAAGTAAAAAACGAACAGCAAAAAAGAAACAAGCTCAAGATAAATTCCTTAAAGGATTACTGCACAGGTTATGGACAGCACATGATAGATTGGCATTCTGTTTAGTTTACAAGTAAAGCCTGCAAGGATGACTGCAAGTCTCCAACAAATGTAGTGAGCTTCTGCAAATACTGTAATCCTGTCCTTTATTACAAATACTGTCATATGCATTTCATACCTAAGGCTTATATGTTATCTATTTATGTACATATTATCTGCATGGCAACAACAAAACAGTTTTCAATGTTGGTAATTCTTTAACAGTATGTTTATTAAAGCTTACTTGCATCTTACAATCTCAGACAAGCTTAACCAATGCTCATTAAAGCATTGCTACTTAAACACAGAGCAACATTCACTGAAACAACATGGATTTTATGAATAATAAGAAGCATAAATCAAGAGTATAAAAATATGACAAAAAAACAGAACATTCTGCAAAATCAAGGACAGATGAAAAGCCACTGTAGTACTCATGTCTACCTTGGATGGGGGGATACTCTGCACACTTACACTGCATAACTGCTCCTTGCCTTGCTTGGACACATCCAGAGTCACTACATGGGGGAGTGGGGTGCAATAAGTATGTCACAATTTGAAATGTCTCTGGCTGACAGTGATGGCCCTGACACATTTGTCATACCTCTCAACCTCAGAGGAAGAAATCTGGACAAAGCCATGAATAGAAGTGGGACAAAGGTCCACAAATAAGGACAATTTTAAATATTGATCTTATAAACTTAGAAACATAATAGAATAGTAGGTCTTGCATTCGTTTGAATTTTCTAAAGGGTATGAAATCTGAAACTCAAATGTCTGTCATTATTTCCTAACTTCAATCTTTAATGATTTGCCAATAATTTGCCAGAAAACCACACGTTTATGAAAAATGGACAAAAATTTGATGGAAAACTATAAAATAGCCACACAGTACAGCTGGGAACCTGTCAAAGAAGGGACACTTTTTTAATATTAGTATTGTTAAGTTGAGCAGCTGACAAAATAAGAAAATCTACATGCACTTCTGAAATAAAAGTAATCTATAACTTTGATCATTACAATTATATATTAATTGTAAACTCTTCACATTTTCTTCCATAATTGCCATTTTGTAGAGGGATTATTAGGGGGAGAGCAACATTTTGAGCCAAAGTCATAGACAGTTGAGAGGTTTGGATATACCTAATTCTATAAAGTGATTTATTTGCGCGTGCCTGTCAATGTCTTAGGAAATCTGGACAAGGCCAAATATATTGGTGGAGCATAAGGACAGTACCAAAAATTGTTGTTGTATAAACTTAGACAATTGATAGAATAACAGGTCATGCTTTAGCATGCATTTTTCTGAAGGGTATGAAGTCTGAAACTCAATGTCTCTCATTATTTAGTAACTTCATTCCTAAATGATTTGCCAGAAACAAACACAAATTTTATGAGGAACAAACCAAAAATAAGAAGCAAAAATCTATTCATTCAGTGAAAATCTGGGCAGTTAAGAGGTATAGTTCAGCCAGGGCTGACTTTGAGTTTGCCACCCTTCACCCCTAACAAAATCATGGTCGAATGGGGACTCCCACCTGCAACAATTCCTATGTCCCATTACTTGGCTATTTCACCCCATTTACCATAAACACTGTAATGTGCATACTGCTTTACTTCTACAATGATTTGGATTTCATTCAAAAGTTTTATTTTACATTTTACAGCACAAACACTAATAGACATATGCTAAACAAAGCAATGCAGTCTCACAATGAAAATAGACTTAGCATTAAAACTTCTCTGCTCTTGAAACTCACATTCACTGAACTGCCATTGAAACCCACATTCAAAGAAAATACATCTGGCCAGTGGCAGGTAAAGATTAACTTTGGATTGTTTTCAAATCATAGGCCCCTTGGACAAGAAACATACATATGTACTTTGGTACACCTTCCTGATTGTGTTAAATTATATTCCTTGTATAATACAGTACAGTTGTTAGAGAGCGTTTTAAATTTATTGTTATGAACATTTTTTCCAATAAACAATGAAATAAAATGCAGGCACCAATAATGACAAAACTGCCCAATTCAGAACATTTCCATCATAAAAATCTACTCCGTCTTCTACAATTCACCAGTATCAGTAAATATGTACAATCTCAGCAGAAGTAAAATTCATGTAAATAATTCCACATTAAAGAGATCTGTAACTAATGACGAGGTTTCTGCTAGCAAACAACTTTATATTTCATTGTTTCATCTACAAATAAAGTGCTTGTTGCCCTTGAGGAATAAATTGCCCATGTTACATTAAATAAATGATAATCTAGTAATATTGCAAAAGGCAATGGATGTCAAACTGATAACAGATTGATAGTTAATAAGTATCTCCACCAAAAAGGACATTCTCTTGACTGCAGCATCCACCCCCTTTAAAACTATAACACAGTACAGTATCAGCAATGCATCTACATACTGTGGGAGTAGAACCCACAGCCTTCTGCATTGAAAACAAGTACACTACCTGTTGTGCTATTAACAATGCAAGCATACTTAGCATAACCAGCACTAAACTTCTCTTCCCCTGAAGCTCTTAGTTCCTGGTAAAATCTACTTGACACTCAACTGCATATCTCAACTTTGCAGCACATGAGCACAAGAAATCTGGAAAAAGCCAACATTTATTGTGGGGGTGGGCAAAAGCCCAAAAACTAGGGACACATTTTGAACATTCTTTGTATAACCTTGGAAAGTTGCTAGAATAAAATGCTGTGCTACTGCCTTGCATTTCACTGCCAAGTCTTGAATCCAGGACCCTGTGCATTACAGTCTGAGCAACTTACTACTATGTCAAATCAGTTGTTTCTTGAAAGACAAGAAGACTGAAACTTTAATGGCTATTGTTTAGTGAATTCAGTTCTCACCAAAGCTCTCAACCTCTTAGCACAAAAATCCTGCACAAAGCCAATAACGGTGGAATACACCCTCAGAAATAGGGACACATTTCACATATTGATCTTATAAACTTAGAAAATTGTTAGAATAAAATGTTTTGTGTTACCGTGTACTTTCTGAAGAATATGAAGTATGAAATTCAAACGTCTGTCATTATTGAATTCAAAATCCAGAAAACCACAGATTTTATGACGAACAGAACAGAAAGTACAGTTGTGTACACTTACCATAAATGTAGATGTTCAAGTGTATTCACTGTTGCAGTCATCACAGTTGGGTTATCTGCCTGCAGGTAGCCCTCAGTCGGCCTGAATACCAGAGTCTTGGGATTTCTGCATCGGATGCTGTCAGTTCTTCCATGACGTCAGGTCATCAGGGGTATAAAACATGCAGTCGATGCCATTACATCAGTTTTTCTTGACCCAGATGTCAGGAACCCCCAAAATAGGAAGCAATTACAAAAAAAAGTAAATACCATTGTTATAAGATATGGCCAAAAAAAAAGAATAGGTAGAAAAGTATAGAGAAGTCAGGGGGCTGGAGGGAGGTTAACCAGGACTGCAACAGTGAATACACTCGAACATCTACATTTATGGTAAGTGTACACAATTGTACTATGTTCTTTGTGTTTCACTGTTGCAGTCATCACACTTGGGTTGATTCCCAAAGCTGAGGAAGGGTGGAGGCAGTCAAGAAGCATTAGGGCTGGCTAGCAGGCCTTGTAAGACTGCTGTGGCAAATTCAGCTCTGGATTTAGAAAACATAGGTAAGTGGTAATGCTTGGTGACAGTGTGTACATAACTCCAGTTTGCAGCCTCCAGGATGTCCCTGGTAGGGACTCCCCTGAGAAATGCTGTAGAGGCTGAGGTAGCCCTAGTGGAATGAGTTCTGATTCCCATGTGGGGTAGGTTTTACATGGTGTTTGTAGCATAAACGGATGCAGTATGCTATCCATTTAGAAATTGTTTGCTTTGAAATGGCCTTGCCCTCTGCCCCTGTATCAAAGCTGACTAGCAGCTGGTCAGATTTTCTGAAAGGTTTAGTCCTGTCCAGGTAGAACCTAAGCAGGATCCTTTCCCTTTATTCTGAGGATTAGGGAAAAATGTTGGCAAATGAATGGATTGGTTTAAAGCCATACTAGATACCACCTTGGGCATAAATGATGGGTTAGTCCTGAGGGAGACCCTGTCCGCATGGAAGATAGTGAAGGGTTCCACAGCCATAAGAGCCTGCAATTCAGACACTCTTCTTGCTGAAGTGATGGCTAGAAGTAAGGCTGTTTTCCAAGAGAGGAATTTTAACTCTGCTGTATCAGCAGGTTCAAAGGGAGGAAGCATGAGTTTATACAGTACAAAGTTAAGGTCCCAGGTTGGAGTGGGAGCTCTCCTCGGAGGTCTTAAAGCTTTGGCTCCTCTCAGGAACTGTTTGACCAGAGGGTGAAAGAAGAGGGTAGCTCAGTATTGTAATGAGCTGAGATGGCAGAGGCATGAATCTTAATTGAAGATAAGGATAGGCCTTTGTGGAGCAGTTCTGTTAGGTAATTTAGGATTTGAGGTAAGTTAGGCATGGTTGTGCCCATTCCCTGAGACTGGCTCCAAGAACAGTATCTTTTCCACTTTTCTGAATAGGATTTTGTAGTACTATGACTCCTTGCCTCCCTCAAGGATGACATCCAGCACCTGTTTACTGAGGGTTGCTGGTGAAGTGTTCAGGGGATGAGCCAGGCTGTTAGGTTCAGTGTTTGCAGCTGAGGATGCAAAATCTGTCCTTCCTGCTGGGACAGCAGGAAAGGGATCTGAGGCAGGTGCCATGATGGCACTACTGTCAGACTGCACAAAAGTAGGTAACAATGCTGGTGTGGCCAGTCTGGAGCAATCAAAATTGTCCTTGGCTTGTCCTGTTTGATCTTTAGTAGAACCTTTGAGAGGAAGGGCAGAGGGGGAAAGGCATAGATTGAGAGGTTTTCCCATGTAAAGGACAGGGCATCCACTTTCTATGCTTGGCTGTGGGGAGTTCTGATGCAATATTTGCTCAATTGATAGATCTGTGGGAAGCAAAGAGGTCCATCTCTGGTGTCCTCCACCTGTGGATCAGAAGCTTGAATGATATGGGTTCCAGTTTCAACTCGGGTGGGTCCTTTAGATTTCTGCTTAAGTCGTCTGCCAGTGAATTTTGTTTGCCTGGCAGGAATTGAGCTTGCAGGTGCATTTGATTACTCAAGGCTGTGTTCCACAGAGCCATGGCTAACCTGCAGAGTGGGTAGGAATGGCTTTCCCCCTGCTTGTTTATGTACCACATAACTGTGGTGTTGTCTGTCTTTATCAATAGTTGCTTTGGAAGAATAAGGTATTTTAAGGCTGTCATTGCATTCTGTACAGCTAACATTTCTTTCTGATTGATATGCAGGTGCATTTGTTTTGGGCTCCATTTGCCTTGAATGACTTTTCCTGCCATGTGAGCCTCCCATGCATAGACTGATACATCTGTTGTTAGGGTTTGGGTGGCAGGGGGGGTTGAGTGAAAGGGATTCCCTTGGTGTGGTAGCAGGCCTCTGCCCACCAAAAGAACTCTGTTCTTAGGCAAAGAATGATAGGAATCATTGTTTCCAGGTCCTGAGAATGTAGACACCAGAAGCTTTTTAAGTACCATTGAAGTTTCCTCATATGCAGTCTTGCATATGAGATTAGTAGAATGCAAGAGGCCATGAACCCTAGGGCTTTCAGTATTTTTCTTGCAGATAGCTGGGTTTGGGTGGCCAGTAGATTGAAGTAGTTTGTCAAATAAATCTGTTTTTCTGGAGTGCGGAATGCCATCTGGAAAGTTGTGTTCAAGCTTGCTCCCAGGAATACAGTCTTTTGGCTGGGTACCAGATGTGATTTTTTTTTTTCGTTGATGGTATACCCCAGTGAAGTTAGAAGTCTCTTTACAAATGTCTGGTGCTGAAGTAGCAATTCCTGACTGTCCACCTGAATCAGGCAATTATCCAAGTATGGGTAAATTTGAATTTTTCTCTGCCTGCAATATGCAATGGCTGGAGATAGGCATTTTGTGAATACCCTGGGTGCAGTAGATAAGACAAAGGGAAGTGCAGGGAACTGGTAGTGCATAGAGCCTGCTCTGAAACATAGATATTTCCTGCAAGATTCCCTTATAGGGATGTGCAGATAAGCTTCTTTTAAGTCTAGGGTGGCTAGCCAGGAGTCCTTGGCTAGCATATGGAAGCAGCTGTTGGAGCATAAGCATTTTGAATCTTGGAACCACCAGGAAGGTATTAAGAATAGACAGATCCAGGACAGGGCACCAAGAATTTTCTTTTCTGGCTACCAGAAACAGTCTGGAGTAAAAACCTTGCCCCTTTTACTCTGCTGATATTGAGAAGAGAAAGTACTTGCTTTTGGGTCTCTGCCCACTGGTTTGGGAGGAGGTATGGCCATCCACTTGGGGTTTGCAATGAGTGGAAGTAGAATCTGTATCCCTGGGATACAATGTTCAAGACCCATCTGTCCTGGGTAATGTACTCCCAGTTTTTTTACGTGCAGGGCTAGTTTTCCTCCTAAGGGTGCAAGTACTTGGGCAAGGCTTGGAAGGGTGAAGGACAAGTCATTGTGAACTTTTTCCATAAGATGGTGGCTTACTACTCCCCGATTTTTAGTTGGGAGCACTCCATTGTTTAGATCTGTGCATACCCTGAGACTGTAGTCTTGGTGGTCTGCTGCCCTTAGGTTTGGACTGAGAAGGTCTGGGAGGGACTTGGAAATATCAGTTTTTAGAAAGCCAATGCCTACTGAATCTAGGTGGCTGTACCTGTAGGAAATCTGTAACAGTTTTCATACATTTAGCTTTTCCTCCATCTTTTTGAGGACTTATTCTGCTTTAGTGCCAAACAGACATTCTTGGTTCTAGTAATTTTGCATCTAATAATTTTGCTTTGACATCAATGGCAAGATTTGTTCTTTAAGCCACGTATGCCTTCTAAGAACAGACCCAGTGACACCAGCCCTGCAAGTTGCTTCTAAGGCATCAAAACCACATTACAAAGTATGTTTTCCAACTTGGTTAGCAGAATGCATTAACTCTTGTAAACATTTATGTTCTGCACAATCAGGAATCTACATCATTTGTTTGTTTAATTAGTTCCATAATATGTTGCTGATACTTTAACATGTGAAACTGGCAATTTAAAGCCCTGATGGCAAGAGTAGCAGAGGTGTATACCTTCTTACCCCATCTGTCCAAAGCTCTAGAATCCCTAATCATAGGAGTAGGGTTTTTAGCTGTAGTAGCCTTAATGCCTTTAGGTCCCTTGGAAATGGTCTCTGGATCCGCAGTAGGATTCTTAAATAGGAATTTGTGAGAGTTAGGTGCTCTGTAGTACTTGTCAGGTTTCCTGGGAGCTGGTGGCAGAGTATCAGGGGTAAGACTGGATTCCATGAAGACATCTACAATTTCCAGAACAGGAGGGATAGCTAGAGGACTGTGTTGAGGCAAGATTAAAAATTCCCTGAGTCCCTTTTTGGACTGTGGGTAGTCCTGGCACTCCCAGCGGAAATGCTTTCTGAGAATATGCAGGGTTTCACTGAAAGAAAAATCCTCTGGTGGGGAAGCAGAGGGAATGGAATCTTCTGCATCAGAATCCTCATAGGAAGATAAAGGTATGTCCTGGTAATCAGAAGGGTCAGAGTCATCGGACTCATGATCTGAAGAATCAGAAGGAAAATCAGTTCTTGGTCTTTTAGAGGGGGCAGGCTGGCTTCCAATAATTAAGGTAATAAGGTCTTCAGCCATTCTAAGCATTTGTTTCTGTGGCATGGGGCCCTGAGAATGTGCTTTGGTCGTCGGTTTCCTAGTCATAGTGTGAACTCTGGGCCTGAAAAATTCTATATTTTTGGTTTGAAATTAAATAGTTGGTTTAATATGAACATCAGAAGGCCTGAATACACCCTCAGAAGCCAGTGCCTGCACAGTGGCTCTGGACCCATCCAAGGCAGAGACATCCACCACAGGTTCCATAGTCGAAGAAGCATCTCGCTGCATACCAGACTTCGAATGGGTCTCAGTAGAGGCCTGCAAATCTGTAGAAGTGGGTATCAAGGGCTGCAAAAGCACCTCACTGAGTACCGGTGGACTGGCAACTAGCTTAACGGAAGCATTGTCCACAGTTTTGGACCTATGCAGTCTGTCTCTGTCTTTATCTTTATGTTTTTTCGGAAGATCGGTAGTCGGATGGCTTATCAAAGCCATTTCGGAATACAGAGAATGAGAGTGAATGAATTTAGCAACAAAAATAGCCCGACGATGAATAGTGTGGGCATTGAACAGGGCACAAAACCGATAGCGAGGAACATCATGGTCTGGGCCTAAACAGGTGATGCAGTAAGAATGAAAATCTCTGTAAGGTATTTGCTTTCCACAGGTAAAAGAATTATTCATTTTTTTCTGACATTGGTTAGAGCAAGAAAAAGGGATCCCCAGTAGGGTACTTATCTTTTAGAAGACTTCAGGTCTGAAACTCAAAAAACAAAAATTTCAGCAGGCGGCTGACCGTTGTTTGCGAAATGCTTCTGCTTCAGCATCCACTCAGCAAGAAAAGCTGATGTAATGACATCAGCTGCATGTTTTATACCCCTGACAACCTGACATCATGGAAGAAGTGACAGCATCCGATGTAGAAATCCCAAGACTCTGGTATTCGGGCTGATTGAGGGCTAGCTGCAGGCAGATAACCCATGTGTGATGACTGCAACAGGGAAACACAAAAGACATCAGAAATATGATGCAAAAATCTGAATGCTTATCACAAGTGGTGGTGGGTAGGGAATTCAGGCTCTTGCTACCTGGACCCAACATTGAGAGTTTGAGCCTGAGTTACACTCTCTAGCCACCAGTTATAGTTAACTGGGGCATTTCACACAAAACACATACAGTACCTGAGTGATCTGGATGCAGAGTCCCATTAAAAATAAGCAGTGAAAGTCTCCATGTGCTCCTATGCAAAAGTCCCATTTCCTCCATCAAAATAAGCAACATGAACTCCGATGCAAAAGTCTCATTTCTTCCATTCAAAATAACCATTTCCCCAAGCTCTGAGTCCCAATCAAAGTAGCAGCTCATACAAAATAAGACAGTTCCCCATGTTATGAGTCCCAATCAAAGCAGCATCTCCTGTTTCTCGGTGCTGGAACGTGCACACATGCATATGCTGCCTCTAGGTCATTTCAAGCATGCACAGACTGCAGATCTTGCAGTCCATTCCCCTTCTAGTCTATGTGGTTGTAACCGCAAAGACATCTGGGGCATCTGCAGACTTGCTGCCTTCTTTCTGAATCTGGACTGGTTAAACAGCAGTCTGGATTCGAGTTTCTGAGCACACATGTGCGGAGTTCCGGGATTTTTTTATTTTGTTTTTGTACAGCCTGGAGTTCTGGGATTTATTTATTTTTTTTGTACAGCTGGAATCTTGGGGGGGGGGCTGCAGTCCTGCAGCCCAACAGCACGAGCCGCCACTATCACTCTGTTACAATTTGGGGGGGTATTTGTTTTATGGATGTACTGAAGTCATTTAAGGATGGTGATTTGTTGGTCAGCAAATGCTATTTTGGTCATTACATGTCTTGCCTTATAATAGATAGTGGGATAGTGGTTGAAATACTATTAAAAAAATGATCTTTTAGAAAAGGAAATATTATTTTGGTCATTATTATATACTTTGGGTGGCAAAAGGATGTTGCGTTTAAGTAGGACAGCATGCAGTTGGGCTTGCTTTTTTTCAGATGGTGTTGGGATTTTTAGTGTTTTGGTGGGTATATTTGGCACTAATGACCTGGGAATAATTGCAAAGCTATGGTTGTTAGTAGGTAAGGGAGGATATGTTTGATTTACAGAGGTTATGCAAGGGTATCGGCATCACTTTGTGATTGGAGAGAGCTCATCATTTTAACTTCAGTTACTTAGGCAATTGGCTGCTTTGGGTATTTACATGATAGGGCTTTGGGAGGTTGATGACAGGGATCCAATATGGTGGCGAGAGAATGGAGTACACTGACTCATCTTTGGCTTAACCTTTTAATGTATGGTTAGGTTTGTTTTGGAAGGTATTGTTGGAAATTTTTGGACTGAAGGAGGGGGTAACAGCCTGGTCAGACTGGTGGGCAGAGAAGTGAGGCAGGCTTGTCCCTCTTCTGTTCCCCCTCTGGTGTTGGATGTTCTTTCAATGAGTTGGGAAATGAACGTTAGTGGTTGGACACTGCTTGATAAATAAAAGTAAGTGAGCGAAGGTAAGGACACTGCTTATTAGGTTGGATGTTTAATTCAATACATGGGAAAAGAAAGTGAACTTTGAGGGGCAGCTTCATAAGTAAAATAAGTGAGCAGAGGTAAGGACGCTGCTTATTTGGCTCATGCGAGCGAGGTCACACTGCCCTAGTTAACAGTTACATGGAAGTTTATGCTTTGATTAATAAATTAAAATATTGGTCAAAAAGTTATGTTTATAAAAGTTTAATAAAGTTCGTAAAATGTCATTTAGTGTGCTGTGTTTATTGAAGGGGACAAGGCCAAATGCCCAGAGATTTCAGAACAATTAGTTCTTAAATTTCCTCTAATAGTTTCATACAGGCTGTTTTAGATTAAGAAGGTTTGTGGTCTGCACTGTTGTGGCAGGACAGGTAGCTTACATCCTTCTAAGCAGGGGATTGCTGATTGCAGGCTTAGTGTCTGCTATTCTAAAAGTGTATTAGTTCTAGCTTAAGCACTTTGGCTTCAGGCCAGTTATTCTACATTAACAAACTTGTGGTCTGCACTCTTGTGGGAGGAGAGGCTGGATTCTGCTCTTCTGAGCTGGGAATTTCTGGTCACAGGCTTATTGTGCCTGATTATTTGAACTGTTTCTTTCTGAAATTGGTGCACCTTGTTGCTGTAGCATAGACCAGATTCAGGCCTGCTGAATCTAGCTTTGTTTGTATAACTTGAGCACTGATCCAGTCCATCTTATTTTGGAGAAGGTTCCCCTGCACCCTAGTAGCAGAAGTGTGCAGTTAGAACTTGTCTGATTGAAGATTGCTGGAACAGGACTCAGTTTTGAGCTTTTTTTCTGGTTAATTGGGTAACTTGTTTAAATCAGTTTGTTCATTATATATATATATATATATATATATATATATATATATAAAATTGCACTTTATTCATCTACTTTTACTGTATTTGTTACTAGGGGCATTGACTACAACTCTGATCTGTGGTATATAACAATAAGCATCCTTTTCTGCGCATTTAAAGTGTTTATTTTTATTGTATCTGCTTTAGTTTCAAAAAAAAAAAAAATATATATATATATATATATATATATATATATATATATATATATATATATATATATACACACACACACACTTGTTTCCAGCCTTTCTGAGCTAGTATGGTCCAGTTTTCAGGTTAGTGTTGAATTCAGGGCTGTGTTACAAATCTCTGTGTTTGCCCATACCTTACTTGGATAGAAGGAAGTTTCTTTGTTCACCTATGAGAGAGGGGAGCTTTGAGCAGCCTATCTGTCCCTGGAGAAGTGGTTTCAGCCCAGAAATCAGTAGTTTATTGGCCATTTTGGGCTAATTTCTATCTCTTTCATTTCCCTGCTATAAATACCGCATTTGCTCGGTTTTGCATGCTGGGCAGCTCTGGTTAGCTAGGGTAAAACTATTTCTGGCTCCTCTTCAAATTTTTCCTTGGAACTAGACAAACTTTCAACTTAAGCACTCAAGCCATTCATTTCTCAGCCCGGCACTTGCTCAAATCTTATAGCAAGCACTAATAAACCCTAGCACTAGACCCTCCTGTACTGTACAGAAGGACAAGGCTATCTATTCGACCATACCAGCCATCCAGTAAAACAGTTCACAGTTCCTATCCAGGCATGTCCAAAGGGCAGTTTAAGTTGTACTCTCCAGTCCAACTGGTGAATCTGGGCTTTTTGAGACAATGTTAGAACTGCCTCATGTGCACAGACAACCCTCTCCTCCTACCACCAAACACTAATACATGCGAGAGATACAATTATACAGCCAAACTGGAGGCTAAGCTCTCTCAACCAAAGACTGGAACAGACATTCAAGAGGAGAAGTGGAATACTTGCATCACACCACCAGTCTCACATAAACCCATTAAACCAGCGCCGGCAAAAAACACACATACATACATGAAAACATACTCGGGGCTCTAAATAAAAATCTGCAAAACCAACAGAGACCTCCAAAGCAAACATCCAAGCAATCTCCACCCCCCCCCAAGACAAACCATGAAACACTTACTTCACAAAACCAGTGTGCCATGCAATCACAGCCTTAAAGGCAAAATAACATATCCAACATACTAGTAATTGGTGACTCTATAGTCAGGCACACTGACGTCCCACTCACTAGGCTGAATAAGGAGAAGGTTACTGTTAGCTGCCTGTCGGGTGCCAGGATCCGCTACATAACACAAGCACTCAGGTCACTCCAGAACAAGTACAAATATGACTCTGTCATTGTCCATGTTGGTGTGAATGACCTGAGCTGTACCTCCCTGGACTACATGAAAAGAGACATGGAAGAGCTCTCTGATCACGTAGCCCAGGCCAGTATGACACTGACCCTGAGTAGCATCCTGCCATCACCAAGAATGATACCACGGTATAAAGAAAAAAAATCTCGATTTCAACAATTGGCTAAGTTTATGGTGTCATTCAAAGGGGATACAGTGTCTGTCCCCCTGGGATGACATGCTCGACAAGCCACGTTGCTTCACTAGGGACATCTTGCACCTGTCACCCTTCGGCTTTCAAATACTGGCCAAGGCTTCTGCCACCCCTATAGTGCCTTTTTTAGGTAAGGCTCAAAAGACAAACTCATTGCTGTAAATAGCACAAGTAACAAAAAAACTGAGGGTAATGCTACTCAATGCCAGAAGTCTAAACCTCAAAATGCATGCACTCGAGGCACTCCTCAGTATGGAGAAAATCAATTTATGTGCAGTAACAGAAACCTGGTTTAAGGCTCCAGAGAGCACCCCAGCACAAACAGGTTACAACTCATACCATACATTTCAGCCACAGAACCCAAACCAAAGTACAAAAGGCGGGGGCGCATCCATATTCATCAAGGATACCCACACCTCCAGGTTAGTGGCACAGCACAATGCTTCAGAGATCATCCACGTGCAACTAATGATGGGCAAAACTGCAATTCAAATTGTAGCTTGCTGCTGATCACCCACCATGTCCCTGGACCCCCATTCCATGTTTCTGGAATCACTGGAAAACATAAAGGTCCTACCAAACACCCTAATATTTGGTCATTTCAATTACCCAAAGATTAACTGGGAGAACTACTGAAGTACTAACTTCCTTGCCCAACATTTCCTAGAATTTATAAATTCAAGCACCCTGGTTCAACTAGTCAACACTCCCACCAGAGGTGACAACATACTGGACCGGAGGTCAACCCCTCACTGGTTAGATCTGAACATAAACAAATAACTTTGGATATCCACATTCCGCCCCCACCCCCTGGACAAGGAAATCACTGTGAAAAACCTTTGAAAAGCAAACTTCACATTACTTAAGACCAAGGTGAAAAGTTTCAAAGCTCCCATGCTGAAGGATAATGCTGTACAAGCTGCAAAATCCTATACTAATGCATTTTACAGGCACCTACAAGAATGCGTGGATTGTGCCATCCCAAGCAAAACCAAGACTCACTCCTCCAAGAAAAGGAAACCAGTCTGGTGGACTCCTGCCATAAACAAGCTATACAATAGAAGGAGGAAACTAGTACAGAAAAGAGTAAAATCCCAAGAAGGGAAGACTTCTCTGATCAGTATCAGCAAGAAACTACAATCCCTCATAAAATCATTCAAGGCGAGCTTTGAAAGAAAAATTGCCAAGGACTCCAAAGATAACCACAAGACATTCTTTAGCTATGTCAAGAATCTAAGTGGCAATGCTCAGATCTGCTTGGAGTTAGTGCAGAATGGCACAAAATTCACTGAACTGACCGATATCGCCAACATCCTGGTAGACAGTTTCAGCGCAAACTTCACCCCCTTCTCAGCCTCAAAAGGGCCCATAACCATACCAGAAGAATGTAGAGTCCCTGAAATCACAAACACTCAGGTTAAAACAGCCCTCTCCAAAGCCAAAAACACAGCATCAATGGGACCGGATGGTGTCCCAGGCTGCATCCTACATGAGCTCAAAGATGAACTAACCCCTCACCTAAACACACTGTTCGAACTCAGCCTCTCCACAGGCTATGTACCCACAGAGTGGCACACAGCAATGGTTATTCCACTCCACAAAGGTGGAGCCACAACAGACCCTGGGAACTATCACCCTATAAGCCTGACTAGCTTGGTCTGCAAGGCTATGAAGCACATCATCATGGAACTCATTAACAGAGACATTGGGAACCTCCAAACACTGGACCCTACCCAGTTCGACTTTGTTAAGGGCAGATCATGCCTCCTAAATCTGGTGGACTTCTTTGAGACAGTTACCAAGGCTATAGACGAGGGAAAGGTGGTACACACAGCCTACCTAGACCTTGCTAAGGCCTTTGACACCATTCCCCATTCTGGTATTATAGACAAGCTCACCAGCCTGAACATAAACCCTTTTGTCACAAGATGGATTACCAACTGGCTCATGGACAAAACCCACATGGTGAGAGTTGTGGGAGCTAAGTCCGACTCTAAACCGGTTACAAGTGGCGTTCTCCAGGGTTCAGTCCTAGGACCCCTCCTGTTCAGCATGTACTTCTTATACATACAGGCAAGCACAGGAGGACTATGGCTGACCAAGTTCGCAGATGACTGCAAACTAGGGGCTATAATTGACTCTCTGGCTGACACAGACATCCTCCAAAAGGATCTCACTGAGACAGATACCTGGTGTCAAAATCATGGCCTAAAACTAAATGTCAAAAAGGGCATAGTCATCCCCTTTGGAAAAAAACAAAGTACCCACAAACTACCACATAGGTGGTAGTCCCCTAAATACGGAAGACATAATAAGGGATCTGGGGACCCAAGTAGATAGTAATCTCACCTTTGATAATCACATTGCGAGAGTGGTTAGAAAATCCTTCTACGTGGCCCACCTAATCACAAAAGGGTTCACATCCAGATCAAAAGACATCATTGTGCCCCTCTACTCATCACTCATCAGACCCATCACAGAGTACAATGCCCCACTTGGGATGTACCTTACAAGACACCTGCAACAGCTGGAAAGACCAAAGAAGTACCTCACCAAGAGGATCACTGGCCTCAGACAGATGCCCTATGCAGCTCGGCTAAAGAAACTCCAGCTGTACTCGGTTGCATACCACCTACTCAGAGGTGATCACTGCCTGACATACAAGGCCATGTCCAACCCAGAATTGATGGACATGCTCCATCTAAAGAAAACCTTATCCCCTCGAGCCACATGCTCTAGGGATCTAAACCTCACCACAACAATAAATTGGACATGCTGGAGGGATAGATTCCTGTTCCAGAGACTTCCCATGCTTAGGAACAAGATTCCAATCTACATTAGGCAGAGCTCCTCGCTAACACTCTTCAAAAGAAACCTTGATGAGAGGATGGGAAACAGAAAGTTTACCCCGGGGATCACTTCAGTGGCTCTGCTGGACAGAGGCACAGGGAACTAATCTAATGGGGCGGCAAAAGCCAACACATTCTGGCAAGGCTTATAAATGCCTTTGGGCAGATAGCCTAGTACCTACCTATGAACCTATGAACCTAATGATGGCATTTGTATTAAATGTATGAGTAAATCAAAGAAAGTTAGTAGTCTAATTCAATTAACCCAGGAACTCATCTAATTCTTGGACAGGCTTATTCCAAATCATAAAAATGTATTCCAAGTAACAAATATAGAATTTCCAAGGGGTGGGTTTCAAAGTATTGAAAGCAAATTTCTTTTTCCCACTGGAGCAAAATTATGTTGGCAAAAATGGGGGCACAACAAGCCCACATTTCAGCACCCTTCTTCTAACTGATATATTGACCATCTAAATACACAAAATAGTTTTTCAATACTGTCTCCATAAATGAACAATACTGTCTCCATAAATGTAACCAATGTATTAATCTCATTGTTATTAAATTCAGTGGACTCACTTAAAAAGTCGTGAAACCATTCAGCACCAATTGCATGGCAGATGACAATGAATAAATTAACATCTATTGTCAAAAATACAAAATAATTGGAAAAGCACATATCCCCCAGTTTGGTTAAACTATCCCATGAATCACAACACAGATGTATATAAAATTCAAGACATTTTTTCAAATGCAAATAAGCATATTTTGCTAATGGATGGACTTTTGATTTGCTTGAATTAACATTGGATCTTAATGAGGGGGGGGGGGGCAACTGTATTCCTGTGAATCTTTAGTATTCCAAAGACTGAGGGCACAATGGGAAATTTGACATTTAAAAACAAAAACAAGTCATAGCTAATCTGACCCTGTTCAGCCTTGTTGCACAATAAAAAAAGTTTTCCTATAAGCATTATCCACAAAATTGAACTATGTTTCCTCATAAAAATCATCATTGAATAAATGTTCATTTATTTTATTAAGGTATTCAGTTTTACACATAACCACTACCCCAACCCACTTACCAGGTTTTATAACCTTTATATTCTTGTTATTGACAAGCTCCTTCAACAACAGGAATTTAGTTCTTGTTAAGTTATGTTCCCCAGAAAAAATTATTATACTTTATGAGGGCACTGAAATCATATTCGCATAACTTCCCGAACAAAATTAAAGGGCAAAGAGAGGGGTAGATTGTAATGAAATAATAAAAATAAGTGTTTTTTGCAGGCATCCCATCACCACATGGCGTACAGCACAGCACTTTTAACTTAAAATATATCAAGTCCAAGTTCGCACAAAACCAGAGAAAAGGGAAAATTCCTATAGCTTTGGTATTCTGTGAATATTCATTCAAACAAAATCCATTTGTCAAGAATGCATTTTGACCAAGTAAGGCAAATCCATATATAAGTATGTATAGACACACAGATATGAGCACAGATTTTTAGTAGGAAAAAGTATATATATCTTGCACTGACTCCACCTGCAATACCAGGTGTGATATATGAATGCAGCTGCTTTGCCAGAGAGCTTTGACAGGACTTGATGACCCACTGAGTCCTTGAGTAGGTTCTGAGCTGTACTTAAAAAAGTAAATGAGATGCATTAATATAGGATGTTATGCAATCTCACTACCTGTTCCTAGTGTAGCGAGACTGTATTTTGTTCAATACCATGGCAATCTAAAGTACTGAACTTGGTGAAACTTCCCACCCCAGAATAATGTCATCCTGGGGGGACTAAAGTGGACAACACAGTTCACTGCAGTTAGAGCAAATGAACTCTACGCCATTTTTTTATTCCTGCTGTACGGGGAAACAGTAATCTAGTTTTTTTTTTTCCCCGTTAATGGATAAAGTAGTTCTGATTTGCTTGCTGCATGAAATGTATTGTGTATAAGAATAGAGAACTCACTTGGTAAATGGACAGTACAATGCAGTTGTAACACACATGAGAATGCTACTCTTTACATGGGTACAGTATGTATGCACCTTAGTACTCTTTTTTCTCCATAAGTTAAAATTATACTGTTATACACACACACACACACACACACACACACACACACACACACACACACATATATATATATATATATATATATATATATACATACATACATACATATATATATATATATATATATATATATATATATATATATATTTGTGTGTGCAGTATTCAGTCTATATTAACATCACTACATTCTGCTCTGGGGCTTAAAATGGGAGACTGTTGGCTATATTAACATCACTGTAATCTGTTCTGGGGCTTGAACGTCGAAGACTGTTGGCCTATGCCTACCAATAAAAACAGGCAGATTTTAATCATAGCCTTTCTTTACCAAAGCAAACACACTATATTTTCCACTCACATCTTTCACTGTGTTGTTTGATGATTGATGAAGTGCAATGTAAAAATGGATTGTGCAGTGTCCAGAAATAAATTAATAACAGGAAGACCTTTCAATGGGCTGTGGCTAACAGGAGTATTAATATTGGATGCCTTCCCAAGTCAGAAAAATAAAAAATAAAAAATTGACTTTCATAACAAAGTTCCCATAATATCTCATGCTACACAACTATGCATCAAAAACTATCAGAAATTGAAGACAAATTATTGTTCACAGCTGTTTTTCTTAGAAGCTGGAAGACAATTCAAAGCAATTAGCTTTGTACCTTCGTGGGATGCTTCCCTAAAGCTGTCATCTCTGTTTTGCCTTCTTCTGTTATACAGCAGATATAAATCTTAAATAGGACAGATGGTGAACAGTTAATTTTTTCCTTGTGTGTGTGTATTGTGCATTATGGCATATTTTGTTTGCATAGCATTAACTACAAACATATGTTTTTAATCTATAAAAATCATTGTTGGTTAATCAGTTGTTTCTTTTATACGTGCACAAAATAACCAAAGGGGGCAAAAACACCATTTCAGACAAAACATGCAATATATTCCACAATGTTCATAAAATATCTTAGTTGCATATGATTTTTACAAGTAATGAAAGCCAAATAGGTTGTGCAATAAACTGGTAGCCTCCTGTGGCGGGTGATGAGGCAGCATCCATCTGTGCTACCACTTTCAAAGGTTCAGAGAAACTCACAAATGCTGGAACACAAACAGTAGAAGACTTGTGGGGGGGCACTGATTCAGGAACTTTAAGGCAATCCCTCTAAAAGTAGGAGCTCTAACCTACAAAAGGATTATGAAGAGCACTGTTATTAGTACATTGAGAGAGAGAGAATGAAAGGGATGATGACAGTGTCTCAAATGTTAAAGATGCAGGGATTAAAAATTTAGAAATATACTGCCTATAGCAGTCTGAGTAGACAGATAACATACATTTCCAGGGCAAGTTATGCTTGTAGTAGCAACTAACCAAAACAGCAACTCTATGCCTAAATCACAAAGAAGGGCACTATAATTTCTCAAACTATGTAGGCTAATAATGCAAACCATAGCCTTATATCCAATCTCAAAATGTGAAATAAGCTCACAGTACCATAGGATCTACATTTTTTTTTTATTATACTAACGTTGAATGACAATGTAAAATGTCAATGTAATAGCATGTTCCATTAAAAGGAGCATGTTTCCCTGTTTAGTTCTGATACTTATGTATGCCATTGCCACTATATCAGGCATTAACTGCAGAAATGCCTAGCAGTTTGCAGTACTTGTACCCCCATACGGGTGGAACTGCACCACAGGCTGCAGGAAGGGTTGGGAGAGTAGCTGAGACCCACCCACATGTACAGCCACTTTCACTGAGTCACATTTTCCTGTGGGATGACTCAAAACTGCTTTAAGGATTAAATGTGTGCTGTGCTGTGCTTTGCCTGTACACTTACAATATGCCCCACCTTTATTTTCATATGTGAAAATTCAGAAAATATAGGCCTTTTACTTGTGATTCATGCAATGTCATGTATAGCATAAGGCTAAAGCTTTGGAAATGATTGAAAATAAATAAACATTGGAGGACATGTGCTATACAATAGTTTTTTTGGTGTCCATGTTATGTCAGGAATGGTTAGGACTGATTTACACAGATGCTTTTTGAATCTCATTATATGTTCATGACATAGTTTATACGCAATGTATTTGCAGAATTGACATAAAATTGGGTACATTAATGTGTACTTTACCCTCCCAAGTATGATGTCATACAGTGTGAGTGAAAGTGGGATTTTCCATCAGAATAGAATTGCAGGATGATAGAAAGTCCCTTTAAAATGTTTCCCAAACTTTAGGGAACTTCATTTATGGCTACTTTCTCATTCACTATATGCTAAGGCACCCTGAGAAGAATAATTACCCTACAATAAAGTGATATGTTACAGTTTTCTTGAGAGTGAAGCAGCTGATCCACCCACCATAAGAAGTATTTGTTTCACAGAAGGTCAAAGTGGAGACTTTCCACCAGGGCTGGGACAAGTGAAGGAGAGAAGTTCAGACATCATTGAAAATAATAACTTCTAAACAGAAAACCATTCTGCAGAAACCACTGTGACAAGTATGTACATATTAAACCTGGGTCACAACTACCCCAACAACATGTAATGCACTTTTTTATCAGTGCTACTTGTTCATTACACAGTACTCTAAGTACACCCGTATCTTCATCTTTACAATGTGCACCACACTATTACATTAGATATGGTTGACTTTTCAACTCTGAGAATCTTTTTCCAAGTATAGTACACAACACCCTTGCTGGCCAATTAGCATGGTTCATTTCTCAGCTGGGGAACCTTATGTGCAGATTCTATATAGCCTCCCTTTGTTCATGTGGGTTTCCTCCAGATGCTCCATTTTCTTCACACATGTCAAAGAGATACAGTAGCTGGACTGGACACCCTAAATTGGTCACTTGTGTGAGTGTGTGCACGAGTGTGGTGAAGAAGAACTACCACGGCAGGGCTATCCACCAGACAGTGTAAACCTTGGCTCTTGATGGTTGTCACTGTTGAAGTGACTGTGCAGAAATGGGAAAAGGGTTTGTGGATGGATGGAGTTACCCCAGAGAGCCTGTACTATTCAGGCACATGTAGAACATAACCATGTGACAGTCTGTTAATGTGAATGCTTCTATGTGTGTGCATATGTTTGTGGGTAAAGTAGTATGCAAGAATATTAAGTATCTAGATTGCTTCTTCTTGTAATCCCTCAGTAGGTCACAGTGTACCTATGGAAAGATTCTCAAGAAAATGCCATTTATTCTTATACATGCCTGACTCAAAACAACAATAATGGCTGGACTTCAACATAAAATGGTTGGCGTAAGGCACTAATGCAAGACTCAGAGACATACAAGTAATTCTGGAAGAAGTTTTATATGTTTACTCTGACAATGTATTTAAATGAATAAGTATGCTAGATTCTTGGTGCAGTACAACTGGTATTCCTGACCCCATAAAAAACAAAACAAAACAAAAGCAATCTGCAGATAACGCAACAGAGAACCACCAATGACCAGACGTGGTAAAAAATAAAATGCAATTTATTACAATAAACTGCATTTTAGAGATTATCACTGGCCTGGTCATTTATATATATTTTTTTAAAACTCATTTTTATTGAAAAGGTTTTTCACATACATACACACACACACACACACACACACACACACACACACACACACACACACACATATATATATATATATATATATATATATATATATATATATATATATATATAAAATATACATAACCTTTCATTGTAGTACTGAAGAAAATAAGTATATTAATGCACTCCCTCGAGGCACTCCTTAAAATATAGAATATCGATATTTGTGCAGTGACTGAGACCTGGTTCAGGGCACCAGAGAGCACCCCTGCATTACTAGGCTATAACTCATACCAAACTTTTCGGCCATTTAACCTGGACCAGAACACCTAAGGCAGATGTGTCTCCATATTCATTAAGGATATCCACACATCCAGGCTAGTTGCTCAGTATAATGCATCCGAGGTTATCCAAGTGCAACTAACTCTGAGCAAAACTGCAATCCTAATTGTAGATTGCTACAGATCCTCCACCATGCCCCATACTGAGCAACTAACCTGGACCAGAACATCAAAGGCAGATGTGTCTCCATATTCATTAAGGATATCCACACATCCAGGCTAGTTGTTCAGTATAATGCATCCGAGGTTATCCAAGTGCAACTAACTCTGAGCAAAACTGCAATCCTAATTGTAGATTGCTACAGATCCTCCACCATGCCCCAGGAGTCCCACTCCTCTTTTCTTGATATACTGAAAAATATCAGGGTTCAACCAAACACCCTAATAATGGGCAATTTCAACTACCCCACCATTAACTGGGAAAACTACTCATGTACCATCTCCTTCGCTCAACGCTTTCTGGAATTCATAAATTCCAATGTCCTCGATCAACTTATCCACACCCCCACCAGGTGCAACAATATCCTAGACGTAGTCATTACCAACATGAGTGACCGGTGTTCAACACCTGAAGTCAACTCCTCGTTGATCAGATCTGACCACAAACTAATCACCCTAGATATCCACATCCCGACCCACTCCCCATTAAGGAAACCACACTAAAAAATGTCTCCAAAGCCAACTTCATGCTTCTTAAGACAGAAGTGGCGAACTTCATGACACCCATGCAGATGAACAAATACAGTTATGACTGCTGAATTCTACACAAATGCACTCTATAAGCACTTACACGAGTGCATGGATCGTGCTATCCCAAACAGAACCGAGACGCTACCCTCCAAAACAAGGAAGCCAATCTGGTGGTCCCCTGCCATAAACAAACTCCACAACAGAAGGAAGAAAGTGTTGCAAAAAAGAGTAAAATCCCATGAGTGGAGGAGCTCTCCGGTCAGTCTCAGTAAGAAGCTGAGATCCCTTATAAGATCCTCCAAATCTATCTACAAAACAAAATCACCACTGATTCTAGGGACAACCACAAAGCATTATATAGCTATGTCAAGAATCTCAATGGCAACACCCAGATCTGCTCTGATTTACAGCACAATGGCACAGAAATTACAGAACCAACTGATACTGCCAACATCCTGGCAGTTAGGGTCAGTGCTAACATTACCCCCCCTCTCAGCCAATAAAGGGCCCATATCTATATAGGAAAAATGCAGAGTCCCTGTAATCACAACTGCACAGGTAAAAGCTGCACTCTCTAAAGCCAAAAACATAGCATCCATGAGACCAGACAACATCCCAGGCCGCGTTTTACATGAACTTCAGAATGAACTGGCTCCCCACCTAAGCACTATGTTCAGTCATAGCCTCACATCAGACTTTGTGCTCACTGAATGGCACCCAGCAATGGTTATCATACTCCACAAAGAGGGAGCCACCACTGGTCCCGGGAACTATCGCCCTATTAGCCTGATGAGCCTGGTCTGTAAGGCCATGGAACGTATCATCATGGAACTCATAAACAAAGACATTGGTAACCTCCAAACTCTGAACCCCACCCAATTCAGGTTTGTGAAAGGCAGATCATCCCTCCTGAACCTGATCGACTTCTTTGAGGCAGTCAACAAGCTATAGATGAGGGTAAGGTGGTTCACACAACCAATCTTGACCTCACCAAGGCTTTTGACACCATCCCCCATTGTGGAATTATAGCTAAGCTCACTAAACTAGGTATAAATCCCTACATCACAAGATGGGTTGCCAGCTGGCTCAGTGACAGAACCCACACTGTAAAAGTTGCAGACTACAAATCTGACTTCAAACCAGTGACAAGTGGAGTACCACAGGGTTCAGTCCTGGGACCTCTCCTGTTTGGTATCTACTTCTCTGAAGTACAGGCTAACACAGAAGGTCTTTGGCTAATGAAGTTCACAGATGACTGCAAACTAGGAGCCCTAGTCGAGTCCCCAAATGATGTGGACATCCTACAGAAGGGCCTCACTGAGACAGATGCCTGATGTCAGAGCCATGGCCTCAAGCTCAATGCCAAAAAATGCATTGTCATCCCTGTGATGACTGGGGAGAGATGGGTGAAGGCTGCCAGCCTAGTCAAATAGAATTTGATATATAATTCTATCAACTGTATAAATAAATGTAAAATGCAGGCTTGCGTTTTTAAAAGTAAGAAAACACTGTGAAATGTGAAACTGCAAAATATGTGAAACATTGCACTCTACTGGCCCAGTGAAGCATGCTGTATCCTTTCATGTTAGAATTCGGCCTGAGGGCAGTTGGATGAATATTTCATGCCCATTGTATTAAGGCTAAAGTTTATGACCAGAATGTAGATGTGAAAGGTGCTTTTATTGCTTTAGTTTCTGTTAGTATATACATGTGAAATGTCTTCTATTGTAATAAGTTTCTGTGCAGGTGTTAGATTGCTAAATAATGCAGTTTGTGGCCTGAGAACTCAGACCAGGTGTTAAGATGATGCAATATGAATACTGGGAAAACCTAAGTGTCAAAAATGAAGTAATTTGGGGAGGGACCCAGCAAACATGTTTGTTAGTAATGTTTAAATTATATTTCTCACGAGACCTGAAGCATTTTGATCTTGGACATCTAACTTATCAGCACTCTGTTTATGCTCACATGTAAGTTTTTAGCACTGTGATATCTTGTAGGAATAGTTAAAGCTAGTAAAGATTAATTAGGTATTTTTCTTTGAAACCAGACCTGTCCTACTGTATTATTTTAAGTTTCTGTGTGATCTGTGAACTCTTAGATATCTCTGTGGTGTAGTAGTTTTGTCTTGTGTTTTAATTATTTATTATTAAATATTTTTAATAACTTCTACCTGTGGCTGCTTTGTGTAGAGATGAAGTATGCTTTAGAGTACATTATATATTTATAGTTTACTGTCCAAGCCCTTCCAATAAGCCTTAGACTGTATAGTCACATTACCATTGGATGGTAATATTGCACAGCAATAATTGGACACCCTTTTAAGGGCCTTTTAGTAGCTGATATGTTTAACTGGGTGGTGGCAGTAATTACTACTGTATAGTCTGGGAAAAGGGGCACAGCTGGAGAATTTGTGTCAGCCCTTCCCAGGAGTGTCTGTGAAGTTGTATAAATACTTATCTCAAAGTGTGTGTGTGTTGTGTCAGCTACTTGGGCAGGGACATGGAGCACTGGTTGGACAGAGAGGGGACTGGAGGTTCTAGCTTCCCCATTTAGGCTGGGACCTGGACCCTATAGCTGTGCCAGTGGAGAGTCTTATTGGAGACCTGGTGAGCAAGGGAGCAGCCAGCCTCAGACTGACTGTGATCTCTGTGTGAACTTAAGGGAAATTGTACTTTACTGTGTGTATTAGTTATCCTTTCCTCTTCTAGGAGACGACCTCCCTGGTGTTAGTGGTGAGGATTGAGGCTCTTTGATTGCTGGGCCAGGGCACGGTCATCACAATCCCCTTTGCTAAAAACTCTGTACCCATGAACTACCACATATGTGGCAGTCTACTTAACGCTGAATGTGTGATAAGAGACCTTGGGACCCAGGTGAACAGTAGTCTCTCCTTCGATAATCATATTGCCACAGTAGTCAGGAAATCCTTCTATATGGCACACCTCATCACAAAAGGGTTCTCATCCAGGAAAAAAGAGGTCATTGTTCCCCTCTACTCGACACTCATTAAACCCATTATAGAGTACAATGCCCCTTTTGGAATGTACCTCACAAGACATCTGCAATAGCTGGAAAGGCCACAGAAGTACCTCACAAAGAGGACTACTGACCTCAAACAGATGCCCTACACTGACCGTCTCAAAAAAATCGAGCTTTACTCCATAGCATATCAACTAATCCGAGGTGATCTCTGCCTAACATATAAATCTATGTCAAACCCAGAGCTGTTGGACATGCTACGCCTAAAGAAATCCCAATCCCTCTGAATTACACGCTCTAGGGACCTAAACCTTGTCACCACAATAAACAGGACATGCTGGAGGGGATAGATTCCTGTCCCAGAGACTTCCCATACTCTGGAACAAGCTACCCATCTATGTCAAGCAAAGTTCCTCATTAGCACTCTTCAAGAAAAATCTTGATGAGTGGATGAGAAACAGGAAATACACCCCAGGGATCACTTCTGTGGCTCTGCTTGACAGGGGCACAGGGAAATAACTTTCTTGGGTGGCGTAAGTCTGGGATCCCTGTTGGCTAGGCTTACTTAGGCCCATGGGCTGATAGCCTAGTACCTACCTATGAACCTATAAAGGCTTCTAAATATAACATAATATATACAAAAATGCAAAAAAAAAAAATAATTACCATCTTGAGACGCATATGCTTAACTGGAACAGCTCTTCAACAGAGTAAGTATATACTAACCTTAAACAATAGCTGTATGCCATCTAGGGTTTATGAACATTTGAGTATAAAACCTGAAAAAAAATCATTGCAGTTAAGGTACTTTATAATTTGGAGAATTTAACACAGGCATCGGAAGCTGAAGCAGTTCTTCATAGTTTCACAGGTAAGTACTAGGCTAAGCTGGCCCGGCAGGCCATTTTAAGCTTAGGCAATTTTCCATTTTGTTCTTGAAATAATCTAACCCATTTGGTTATAATCCATGGTTGATAACTATATATTACCCCTAATGAGACTAAGTTGGATCATACCATAGATAACGTGAGGGGACACATGCATGCATAGCTCTCAACCAATCAGGGACAGATCCCAACAGAATCAGGGACAAATCCAGAAATAATCAGGGGCAATCAGGGACGTTTCATATATTAGTATTATTAACTAGAGACATTGACAAAATAACAGAAATGTGAGTGAATATACATTTTCTAAAGTAAAAGTCTCTAACACTAATTATTGTTATTATTTATTACGTGTAATTCATCATGTTTTCTCCAAAAGTCACCACCTTTAGGTGGGATTAAGAAAGACAGAGCTAAAAGTTCAGTCAAAATCAGGGATGTCCCTGAAAATCAGGAACAGTTGAGAGGTATGCATGGGATAAAGCATTTAGGGGCTACCTCTGTCCATTAGTGGTGCAAAGGGCAGTCTTGGAGTAAATTTTCTGGTTTTCATTCATAGATCTATATTGCACTTGAAATGAACAGGGAAGAACTTTGTTTTATGAAGATGGGGAGTCTGTTCCAAAACAGCTGTATTCTTTGTAAGATATATACCTGTCCCTCCAAACCATTCTGTTGATTTTGCAGAAGAGGTTTAGATACCTAGAATGAGTGCTTCTGGTGCCATTCGACTTGCTGATGTACAGTAAATCCACAAATAATGGGTCAGAGGATGCCTTGTGTGCCAGACACAGGTCACCTCTTAACAGTTTATAGGATTCAAATATAGTTACAATGCTTTGCGTTGGTCCATGAAGGACATGTTGCTTTGGTCTTGTATTCTTTAAGTAAGTTATTGTTGGTGATCCAGTTGTTGCATGTGTCTGGGCAGGTACATTCCAAAGGGGGCATTATATTCAATTAGTGGCATAATGGGGGCTAAGTAAAAGGGGGCAATAACATGCCTAGATTTAAACATGCTCCATCTATCTTGTCTATAATCTACTTGATATAGAAAGACTTTTTTACAACAATAGGCATATGTTGGTCAAAAGTTACACAACTTCAACAGAGAATATAAGAGCACAAGGCTTGTAATTTTTGAACAAAATATTACCACAGTCAGACACATTGCAGAGTTCTGTATCGAAAGTAAAAGCTTTATAGTTTCTGCATTATATATTAACTGTGATAAATAAGCACAACATGAAACTCATATAATGCTAGTAGTGAAAAAACATGCAGTTGAGAGATATGCTAATAAGACTATAATATGGTCTTCCCTAATTTCATTCACAGCTATCTCACATTTTCTCACAATATTATAGATTGACCTAACTGTGGTAAGCATTTTAAATGTATGGTAGGATTATTGCTGAATCCTAAGGGCTTTTGTTCCCTTAGAACATTTAGTCCAGGATGTTATAAGTTAAAACATATATTTATCATATTCAAGAAGTATTACTAAAATTTAATGAGGCAGTCCTTATCAAATTTAGGGTGAGATAAGCCAAAGGTTTTAGGTTCCATTTATACATAATATTCTTATCAGAAATTATATCTATTAAACAGGAGAAGTGCACATCAACTGCCATAGAAATTTCTTCAGCATGAAACAGTGCATTATTAATTAAAATATCTAGGTTGTATAAAAGAGATTAACAAAGGGGGTATTCATTAAAACAGTCATTTTCATTATTAGCAAGCAAAAGTATTAAACAAGTAATTCAGATTAAGAAGGCAGTTTGGTGAAATATTTTGATTTTTTTTCAGAGAAGTGTATGGATTAAAAAAAATGCCTACATTATCAATCTTAGATCTTACCACTTGACTCCATAGTGAGGTATTTAATGAGTTAGGTTAGCAATTCCCTGAAACACATAAAAGCTAAATAATCTTAACTGAGCAAAAATAAATAAATAACTGAGCGTTTGTTTGCCTTACACCAGCTTTGACCTATACGATCAGACAAGACAGTATAATCAGTTTGATTCTTCATGTTTTGTTATTCCAGAAAGAATTTATGAAGTGTTTATTGACTGTGTTACAGATTTATTTATTTACTATTTACTGCTTTTGTTAACTGGGAAAGTCCACTGGGTCTGAAATAAGCCCATTTTCACTGGAGGCTTGGGGAGAAAAGCTTCACAAAGTTACATACAAAGAAAAAAATAATCACATAAACAGAGAAAAAATAATCACGCAATCAAAGAAAAAAATCATATAGTCTTATGCAAATGTGTTTTTCTTGCCATTTTTTTGCGATAATCTTTCACAATGTAAAGTAAACTTTCTAATCCTTATGATGTAGTTTTTACTTTGTTTTTATTCACTGGAGCTATAGTTATTAAGTTTAATAAAAGTGTGTTTGTATTTCCTGTACAATATGCAGCCGCCACATACTCCAGATTCTGAATCATATGGTCATGCATTCTGATGACATGATTGGTGGGAACAGTTTGTCATGGATAGGCATGTTTTCTGCAGTCTGCTACAGATTTCAACACAAAAAGTAACACAGACTGCAGAAAAATCAATAATTTACTCAATCATGCAATCAGATAATAAATCAATAAATAATGATATGCATTTATATTCAAATAAAAAGTTAAGAAAAGTAAAATGTAACAGGATAATATTCCTTGTAAAGTGTATAATGCTGACATACAGCATAATAAGATATAATACTGAAATAACTAGTTGTCTACTATGGATTGATCACTCTTAGGAAGAAAACTAGAGCTATGTGAATCACTGCAGAGATAACTTACAGTGAAGTATGCCTTTCTGTAAGAGTTCAATAAACTGACTGGGCTTCTTAGCAAGGTGGAATCCCCACTGTATCTAGGATTAGGTACTGCAGGCAGTACTTAAAGGGAAGCCAGACTGCATGCAGTATGAAGTTACATATACAAGTAGAGCTGTACTGCAGGCTTCAAGGGTGAGGGGGTGGAGAGTCTCAGACTACAGTCATGTGTGGTACAATACAGTGGGAGACAACCTCAAAAATCATATAAATATGTCTTGTAGTGTCCCATTTGACAAAAGTATATAATTCCCTGGTGAGCAAGTTGCCCCAGGAAACCATTCCTCATCTTGGAGAGGGAGAATGCAGATATGAAGGCCATACCAACCTACACAAGGGGCTTCGGTGTTGGACAACTTTATGGCCATGCAGCGCTACTTGTTTGTCGGACTGGGCTCATTTTCATCAATGCCAGATCTGGCATACAGGAGTAGCTGCTGATGTGCTGAAGGACATCAGCCAGACTCACTGGTAAATTTGTGCTATGTAACAAATAATTAAAGAGATTCAGTGGCATAGAGTGTTGCACAACTTGAGTTTCTGTTTCTGACATAGTGAGATTCCCTCCTAAGGGTGTTAAACTGCATGCTGGTTGTCACCCCCTGACATTATTACAAGGTGTTGAGCGAGCACACTGGACAGCTGCTCAGCATACAGTATATACAAACACAAGTATTTTAAACTTAATAAATTTAGCTCTACTGTTGTAAATAATCTAAACTGCATATTTTAAAATCAAAAAGGTCCACTGTACATGATAAGAGCATAACTACAGCAAAAACAAGTGGTAGAAAACATTGCACAAGCTTTCTAAAACACTTTTGTAAGATATGTGAAACTGTATTCTTACAAAAGTAAAAGAAATGGGGAAGCACATTTGTTTCTGTTGCTAGGATTTTGGTACTAAACTCAATTCTGGACTACAACACAACTTCATTTTTATTTTAATAATTCATTGACTTAAATTTAGAAGAGTAAGAGATGCCAGGTCTGCCTTTTATTTGACTTGTTAGTATTTGAGCTCAGGTGACATAATTAATTTAGGAACTTGTAATCTGAATAAGTACATAGAGAGAGTGCTTTTTTGTGCAATATTTAATTCATAAATTGAAACTGTACTATCCTCCCACACAGTTTTGAAGATCCTAAGTAGCATTTTTAGTAATGATTAAATATAACAAAAATAACATTTGCAAAGGACATAATATAGGTTATAATTTAGTACTAAATTGGTTCATAGTTTAGTACTAAATTAATTACCCTTGCGAGCTATTTTAAGCCTAGCCAATTATCCCTTGTGAGACTCAAACCCCGCACCTTGTGTTTGTAAGGCAAATGCCTTAGCCATTAAGCCACTCTTCCATATTAATTTTTGTTCATAGGTTCATAGATTAATACTAAGCTAATTGCCCTTTGGGGCCATTTTAAGCCTAGCCAATTAACCCATGTGAAAGTCAAACCCTGCACCTTGTGTTTGTAAAAGAAATACCTTAACCACTATGCCAGCCTCCTGGCCTAGCTAGTTTGCTATGGTTTAAATTTTGAATGCTACAATAAAAGAAAGGTTCAGGAGATAGCATAAAGAGATAAGGTGATAATGGACATCCTTATCTAATCCCACTTAAGATGTTAATTAAAGAAAAAATATTCCTATTAATTGCTAGGCAATTAGAGTCACAGTCATAGATGATACTAATTGCATTAACATAATTGTCAGAAAGTAAAACAGTTGAGTACTACATTAAGATAGGAAGCATGAATTCCACTGGCATTTAAAGCAAATGTGCCCTTTGGTATATTACATTTATCATTAGAGTAAAAAGTAAGTTCTATCATAATATCATTGTCTTCAGTATGTCTCCTATCCATAAATCCCAAACTAAATCTTATAATAATTCTTCTGGTTACTGTTCTAAAGCATGTGTCAAAGACTAGAGTTTAACATTTAAGTTAATCACAGAGATTATGTGACACTTTTTAGTTGAATGATGGTCCACATTAGTTGAAATGTTTGTTTATTTCATGTTGAGCTAATGCTACAGCAGTAAATTTTGAGCCATTATATTTTTGTAAGTCTTTACCAAATTTAATATTCAGTAACTCTCACTAGGATGTTTTTTCAATTCTACATTCCTGTAGATAAGATTAGGATCCATCTTAATGTATCATTATATGACATCCATCTAACATTGCATGCTACATTACTGCCCACGCTATTCTAACAGTGAAGTTTTAATAACGTTAGACTCTTTTTGTCAATACTCTTTTCTTTTTAAAAACTAACAGTTAAGTCTTCAGTTAAATTTGGAAAAAGTGGCTGTATGGAGTTAAATTTAGAAGTATATTACACAGCGATCATGGTTCTGTTCTGCATTTCAAACCATTTCTCTTCCAGGAAAAGGATAGTAGAAAGAAATCCATTCTTGACTGCATTTTATGGGGCCTAGAGGGGAGAAGTAAAATATGTAAAACATGGACACAGTGCTATATTTGGGTAAAATAAATCATTTATGTTTATTATGTTTATTTTTTCTTTTAAGAAAACAGCATTTTTTTTTTTTTGTTTTTTTGCTGAAAGAAGATACAGCCTATCATACTGGCATCTCAAAGTTAAAATTCACTTCCTAGTCAACATGTGTTTATGTTTATCAAAACAAAAAAGATATTACTAGATCAAGAAGTTTGTCTTTCGGCTTTTCCCGGTTAGGGGTGGCCACAACGGAACTCCGGTTCGCTAATGATTGGCAGTAGATTTTCACGAACGCCGAGCTGCCAGCTCGACGTCCAACCTTCAACAAAGGCACACTCATTTACACATGTCTTTCAAAGGCCCACCCAACCACGGGGAGGACATGCAATAGATCAAGAAGATATCTGAAAAAGGATTATCTGTCACCAAACTGTGCATATCATGAAATTAATAATAGTCTACAGCATTCAGTCATAACAAATCTTTCACCAGTGTCTTCAAAAAGGGAAGTTATTAACTATCAGTACTGCTACACCATTTTACTGTTAAAAACACTAGGTGCAAATACAGGTAAGACACTTGTATTTATATTTGTAAAACTAAGCTGCTTGCTCTTGGATCTCCTGTACTAAGCAAACATTAGTAGTCATTTAATTAAACTAAAACAGAAACAATACTTAACTTTGAACAAATGAAAAAAAAAAGATCTAATATATGAAAAAATATACACATTCAAACCACCATTTATTAAAAGCAATTATAACACTTGTTGTTTTAATAAATGTACTAATGTGGGGGCTCCAACATGTGGATTTCTTTTCATATCAGTATCCATTTGTAAAAGTATATGTCAAAAAATTTTCATTTTTGTGAAGAATGGATACAGTGTAAATTAAATATTCTACCTGTGCCATATCTTGTTTTTATTTATTTATTTATTTATTTATTTTTTATTTTATTTTATTTTTTTTCCTTTGGTGAGAGGGGTAACCCAGTAGAGTACAGATAACTTTTTGATCTACACAATAGGCAAAAAAAAAAAAAACAACAACAAAATGAACCAACAGATTAGACAAGACCCTGTATAACCAGTCTCACTACCCTTAAGTCTCACAATCACATTGCTCCCTAGAGCTAGCCAACAATAAATCAATTAGCCATAAAACTATAACTTCCATGATATGTTAATCCCCAAGAGAAACCTAATCACAGCTAATCTAGTTATAACTAACACCTCACAGGTGTCAACGATTATCAATGCTGGGTGATCTCCGGATAAAGGACTACCTTGCATCTCACACAGCTAAAGGAAGAATGAAATATAGTGCAGCAATGCACTAAACATAGAGCATGATTATTGAAGCTAATGTCTAAATTCTGCTGTACCATCAACTAAATGTATTTCATTTATTCTTAAAATAGTAATCAAATGCCTACTTGACATATCCGGGGTAGTGAAGTGGTACAGTGGTTAATTTTGTCACCTCACAGCAAGAGGTTCTCCAGTTTGATTCTCGGCTGGGGTGCCTTCTGTGCAGGGTCTACGTGTCCACGCTGCATTCATGTGGGTTTGCTCCAGGTACTCCGGTTTCCTCCCACAAGCCAAAGACCATTCACATCAAGCAGAATACTTCACTGGCCCTCTTTAAGATAAATCATGACGAGTGGATGGACAATAGGAAGTTCACCCCGGGGATCACTTCAGTGGCCTTGCTTGACAGGGCCACTAGGAACTAACTTTGGGCAGCATGATGCCAGGGAATCTTCTTAGGCTAGACTTATATAGGCTCCAGACCCATTGGCCTAGTACACACCTATGAACCTATGAACCTATGGAGTATTTCTCCTGGGCCACCACTGAAAATAGGCTCTGTCCTAGTCGGACTTTCCAGTTCAACAAATAAAAAATAAATACTTCAACTGAATGGTCCAAGAGTCAGGAAAATGGGTGAGTGGTGATTAAAACTGTCAGTCTTGTATTTCTAACAACCTAATAAGTCATCAGACTGACTCTTAGAATCATGAAACTGCAGTTAAATAGGTACTCTGCATTAATATTTTACAGAAAATAAAAAGGAGTCTAGTCTGACTTCTAATAAATTTAATGAGAAGAAAAACTTAAAGTCTACTATTATTATTTGTGGAGTTTATTCTTCCTATTCCAGAATTTAAACTAATATGAATCCCAATTAGTGTTATAATTAATGTCTAATTATCATAAATACTTGCAAACTCATAGTTTAAAAGGTTGGAATTTTTATCGGTAGCAAAGTTACATGCCGTTATTTCAGACTTGTCCATTACCAATATCAATAAATGATTGTATAATGGCTAGGTACAATTTTATCATGTCTTACTTGTACCCAACAACATGCTAGATTTCCCTTTTTTAATACCATCAACCATAGGAAGTGATCATTGCCAACATATGCCACCGTTCTTTCGAGAAGTTACTCACAACAGATACTTCAAGAAGTTACTACCAGACAAAATGTTTTTATCATTCCAATAGCTGTTCTGTAGGACATTGTGGCAATTAAATCATACTGATTCAGGATAGTATTAAATGATAGTCATGCCACAGGGTATTTGATCCTTTCCCCTCTGTGCAGCTTAGATTAGCATGATACAGAAAGTAACTCAGTGTTTCTATGTGGATAAATGAATGCAACAGTCATATCTGGTATGGTGTTCTAAACAAAGTGTGTGCCAGTTAACTTTCTATCAAATATCAATGTTAATAAGCTGCAAATTACAACAAGACTATTCCTTGGTGCCACCAAGGAGGAACCAAATTGAACTGCAAAAATAACTCAACAGGTATACATGTCACATTCATCACAAGTATAAACCCAATACCCAGCCAAATTTAAAAACGCTTTCCCATTATAAACAGGAAGATCTTAACTGCACAATAGCCACAAACAACTGCACATTTTAAGAGAAGCAAGACCATGACAGTATTGAGAAATAAAAATGTGCAACTGATATCTACTAACACATCTATTCACTCAGGAAAAAAACAATAATTGCTATGTGGGTTTATAACCATAATGATAAAGTGTAGTATTTGTGGATCACACACCAATGATAAACTCTTAAGTGACTATTTGGTTTCCAACTGAATGTGTTATAATACTAACATACTCTCATAATCTAGCTTATTGTTGTGATTTGAAAAGAGGATAACACCATATACTAAAAATGGTGCCAAGTAACACAAACGGTACGTCACATTTACAATCTAATGTGAAATGCAGAAATTGTACAAACCCACAGAAACTCTCTTTTTCTAGGAATCTAAGCTTCTTCAGATCAAGAACACTGGGAAAAGATCACCTAGGTTCATAGGTAAGTAGTAGGCTATCTGCCCGAGGGCATCTATAAGCCTAGCCAGAATGTGTTGACTTTTGCCACCCCCTTAGATTAGTTCCCTGTGTCTCTGTCCAGCAGAGCCACTGCAGTGATCCCTGGGGTAAATTTTCTGTTTCCCATCCACTCATCAAGGTTTCTCTTGAAGAGTGTTAGTGAGGGGCTCTGCCTAATGTAGATTGGAATCCAAAGCATGGGGGGTCTCTGGGACAGGAATCTATCCCCCCAGCACTTCCTATTTATCGTTGTGGTGAGGTTTGGATCCCTAGAGCGTGTGGCTCTTGGGGTTTTGTTTTTCTTTTAGGTGGAGCATGTCCGTCAATTCTGGGTTGGACATGGCCTTATGTGTCAAGCAGAGATCACCTCTGAGTAAGCAGTATGCAACCGAGTACAGCTGGAGTTTCTTCAGTCAGGCTGCATAGGGCATCTGTTTGAGGCCAGTCATCCTCTTGGTGAGGTACTTCTGTGGTCTTTCCAGCTGTTGCAGGTGTCTTGTAAGTTACATCCCAAATGGGGTGTTGTACTCTATGATGGGTCTGATGAGTGATGAGTAGAGGGGCACAATAACCTCTTTTGTTCTAGATGTGAAACCTTTTGTGATTAGGTGGGCCAAATAGAAGGATTTTCTAACCACCTTGGCAATATGATTATCAAAGGAGAGATTACTATCTACTTGGGTCCCCAGATCCCTTATTATAGTTTCTGTATTTAGGGGACTACCACGTATGTGGTATTTCATGAGTACTTTGCTTTTTCCAAAGGGGATGACTATGCACTTTTTGGCATTTAGCTTGAGGCCATGATTTTGACACCAGGTATCCATCTCAGTAAGACCCTTCTTGAGGATGCCTGTATCAGCCAGAGAGTCAATTATGGCCCCCAGTTTTAAGTCGTCTGTGAACTTGGTCAGCCATAGTCTTCCTATGCTTGCCTGTATGTCTGAGAAGTATATGCTGAACAAAAAGGGTCCCAGGACTGAGCCCTGGGGGACACCACTTGTAACCGGTTTGGAATTGGACCTAGAGCCTGCAACTCTCACTGTGTGGGTTCTATCCGTGAGCCAATTGGCAACCCATCTCATGATATAGGGGTTTATGTTCAGGCTGGTGAGCTTGTCTATAATACCAGAATGGAGAATGGTGTCGAAAGCCTTTGCAAAGTCTATGTATGCTGTGTGGACCTCCTTTCCCTCATCTAAAGCCTTGGTAACTGTCTCACAGACATCCACCAGGTTTAGAAGGCATGATCTGCCCTTAACAAAGCCAAACTGGGTAGGATCCAATGTCTGGAGGTTCCCAATGTCTCTGTTAATGAGTTCCATGATGATGTGCTCCACAGCCTTGCAGACCAGGCTAGTTAGGCTTATAGGGTGATAGTTCCCAGGGTCCATTGTGCGTCCACCTTTGTGGAGTGGGATAACTGTTGCTGTGTGCCACTCTATGGGTACATAGCCTGTAGAGAGGCTGAGTTTGAACAGTGTGTTTAGGTGAGGGGTTAGTTCATTTTGGAGCTTGTGCAAGACACAGCCTGGGACACCATCCGGTCCCATTGAAGCTGTGTTTTTGGCTTTGGATAGGGCTGTTTTAACCTATATGTCAGTGATTGCCGAGGATGTACATTCTTCCGGTATGGTAATGGGCTCCTTAGGGGGTGAGAGGGGGGTGAAGTTTACACTAAACCTGTCTGCCAGAATGTTGGCAATATCAGTCAGTTCAGTGTATTTTGTGCCATTCTGCACTAACTCAGAGCAGATCTGAGAGTTTCCACTTAGGTTCTTGACATAGCTAAAGAATGCTTTGTGATTATCTTTGGAGTCCTTGGCAATTTTTCTTTCAAAGCTAGCCTTGGATGATTTTATGAGGGATCGTAGTTTCTTGCTGATACTGGTCAGGGATGTCTTTCCTTCTTGGGATTTTACTCTTTTCTGTACTAGTTTCCTCCTTCTATTGTATAGCTTGTTTATGGCAGGGGTCCACCAGACTGGTTTACTTTTCTTGGAGGAGTGAGTCTTGGTTTTGCTTGGGATAGCATGATCCATGCATTCTTGCAGGTGCTCATAGAGTGCCTTTGTAAGGGATTCAGCAGCTTGGACAGCCTTGTCCTTTAGCATGGGGGCTGTGAACCTTTCCACCTCGGTCTTAAGTAATGTGACGTTTGCTTTTGAAAAGTTTTTCATGGTGGTTTCCTTGACTGGGGGTGGGGGCAGAATGTGGATATCCAGAGTGATTAGTCTATGATCTGATCTAACCAGCGAGGGGTTGACCTCTGGTGTGAAACACTGGTCGCCCATGTTGGTGATGACCAGGTCTAATATGTTGTCACCTCTGGTGGGAGTGCTGACCAGTTGATCCAGGGTGACTGGGTTTATAAATTCTAGGAAGCGTTGAGCAACGGAGTTAGTACTTGAGTAGTTGTCCCAGTTAATGTCTGGGTAATTGAAATCACCCAATATTAGGGCGTTTGGTAGGACCTTCATATTTTTCAGTGTCTCCAGAAATGCAGAATGGGGGTCCTGGGTCATGGTGGGTGAGCTGTAGCAAGCTACAGTTTGAATTGCAATTTTTCCCATTGTTAGTTGCACATGGATGATCTCTGAGGCATCGTGCTGCACGACTAACCTGGAGGTGTGGGTATCCTTGATGAATATGGATACGCCCCTGCCTTTCGTATTTCGGTTTGGTTTCTGTGGCCGAAATGTATGGTAAGAGTTATAGCCTGGTAGTGCTGGGGTGCTCTCTGGAGCCTTAAACCAGGCTTCTGTTACTGCACATATATCGATTTTCTCCATACTGAGGAGTGCCTCGAGTGTGTGCATTTTGAGGTTTAGACTTCTGGCATTGAGTAGCATTACCTTCAGTTTTTGGTTACTTGTGCTATTTACAGTGGTGGGTTTTTCTTTTGAGCCTTGTCTAAAAAAGGCACTATGGGGGTGGCAAAAGCCTTGGCCACTATTTGAAAGCCTAAGGGTGACAGGTGCAAGCCATCTCTTGTGAAGCAACATGGCTTGTCGAGCATGTCATCCCAGGCAGATGGATACTGGATCCCCTTTGAATGACATGAGAAACTTAGCCAATTGTTGAAATTGATCATTTTTTTCTTTATACTATGGCATCATTCTTGGTGAGGGCAGGATGCTACTCAGGGTCAGGGTCATATCAGCCTGGGCTATGTGATCAGAGAGCTCTTCCATGTCTCTTTTCATGTAGTCCAGGGAGGTACATCTCAGGTCATTCACACCAACATGGACAATGACAGAGTCGTATTTGTACTTGTTCTGGAGCGACCTGAGTTCTTGTGTTATGTGGCAGATCCTGGCACCCGACAGGCAGCTAACTGTAACCTTCTCCTTGTCCAGCCTAGTTAGTGCGACATCAGTGTGCCTGACTATAGAGTCGCCTATTACTAATGTGTTGGGTACGTTATTTTGCCTTAAGGGCTGTGATTGCATGACACACCGATAATGTGAAGTATGTGTTTCATGGTTTGTGATGGGGTGTGGAGGTTGCTTGGGTGTCTGCTTTGGAGGTCTCTGTTGCTTTTGCAGATTTTTATTTAGAGCCTCCGAGTATGTTTTCATGTATTTTTGTGTGTTATTTACTGGTGTTGGTTTAGTAAGTTCATGTGAGACTGGTAGTGTGTTGCAAGTATTTCCCTTCTTCTCTTGACTGTCAGTTCCAGTCTTGGGTTGAGAGAGCTTTGCTTCCAGTTTGGTTGTATAATTGCATCTCTTGCATATATTGGTGTTTGGTCGAAGGAGGAAAGGGTTGTCTGTGTACATGAGGCAGTTGTACATTGCCACAAAATGCCCAGATTCACCAGTTGGACTGGAGAGTATACCTGAATCTGCCATTTGGACATGCCTGAATAGGCAAAGTGAGCTGTTTTACAGATTGGCTGGTAGGGACGAATAGAGAGCCTTGTCCTTTTGGACAGTATGGGGGGGGGGTCTAGTGCTAGGGTTAATTAGTGCTTGCTATGAGTTTTGAGCAATTGCTGGGCTGTGAAATGAATGGGTTGAGTGCGTAAGTTGAAAGTTTGTCTAGTTCCAAGAAAAAAAATTGAAGACTAGTCTTCGTGGAGCCATGAATAGTTTAACCCTAGCTATCCGGCATTGCCCGGCGTGCAAATGCTATACGTGATACATTGTCTCATTATACATGTTTCAGATGTCCCATATGGAACACTAAGTGTGCTTACTATTAATCTAGGTAGCATTCAAAGTTGCCAAGTAATTTAATATAAAATTAACTCAAGGAATAAGATAATATAAACATTATTTTCAGTTACTTGTACCAAGTACAGACTGACATGTCCAGTCTGGTTCAACAGGTCAAAATCAATAAGATAGTTTGTTGAACAGTAGAGTTAGAAATCAACTGAATGATATAAAAGGTCAGAATCATGAGTGCCTAAGCTAAGGGTACATGAGGTGTACTCAAGAACATCCCTATCACATCTTTTGTGCTGTCTGTTCACTGAGAAATATTATACTAAGTGTGCATGTATACCATACTTTGCGGTAACTTTTATAAATCCCCCTCAGTATTTAAGGCTGCAAGAAAATCTGTAGGAAAACTAAAGTTAGAAGGAAGAAGATGGGTGCTATGCTTGTGTTGTCTATTCACTCAGAATGGTGTACATGTAGTGTACACTTAGGGTAGATGTTCATGAATCCAGGCTAAAGAGTAAATGTCAAAGGACAAATCATTTAGTAATTTCCTTTTTACCTCCATTAATAATGTAACGTTAGTTTGAGGACTTGTCACAACTGATAGTGACTGTTCAAGATGTATGAATTCATACCAGGTCTTCAGGAATATTAACTGGTGATGCAGTTATCCAGGGTTATGCTAACAACAGCTACTTGAATAGCCTATTACTCATTTATGAAAGTTGTTCATGAATCTGTGACTTGCAGTACTTTCCATTCCATGAAAAATATTGCAGCTGCAGGGTAAGATATTTTAAAATGAATACCTTTTTGGATTAATTTCTCAATGTCTAGGGCCATCTATGTTTTCATTTTTCTTAACTTTTCCAGTGACTCAGGACCAATTTTCAACTTAAAACCATTCCAGAAGAAAGTATCCACCATCATTGTTTTTAGTCTCACTGTGTGTACATCCGCTGTACTCATCAATTTCACAAACTTTGCTCATAGCAGTAGGTCATGTGGATGAGGAGGACATAGTGATCTAGGCATTAAGTCGATTACATATAAGGGGGAAGAGCTAAAGCTGGACATGACACTTGAGAAAAAAAATGTCACTGATTCCTTGTTTAGTCTTCTCTTGAGTATATTCTTCCCCTATACAAGAGAGAACTACATTGTTTCTTTTGTGCGACCTACCTTACAATGAGAAAGTCACTGCTTGAAGCAGCTCAACTGCCCAACTAACAAAGGTTATCTTCAGAGCTATCGGAGTGTAATCTTCAAGAGCAAACACAGTTTAGAGCCAAACTCACTAAAATGCTTTTCCAGGCCAGTTACTGCATTTTTAAATTCAATAACATTATTTTAGAAATCTCAAATTCTTTTACAGAAAGGAACAATATATTTTTTTAATACAGATGCAATTAGATGTGATAGTTCATCAGCATCAACGTGCAATTCTTTATTTGTTGAAGTAGAAATGTCAGTTGTATTTGAAAATTGTCAGTCAATACTTCCAAAACCTTTGTCATTATAAATTAAATTACTGTCTCCTGCCATCTGAGCATTAATGGAGTACTCTTCTTGATAACATTCTAAGGAAACTTGTTTTTACCTTTTTTTTTTCTTTTTTGAAGAATATATTAGTAACCATGGTACGTTTATGTTTTTGCTTTTTTTTTAATTTCTTCAAGTGTTGTTTTAATATTCTTAATGAAAGGCATAATTTGCATTTCTTTTGTATAAACTAATGATATTTAATTGAAGAAGAAAACAAATCAATAGTTTACCTATGATAGCTTTAAGTATTTGATGTGTTTACTTCCCTTATGAAGATGGCTTGATTGAGACCATAGAAGCAGCAACACCCCAGTTTCCTTACTCAAGGCAAATCCCAAATGAGGTAATTAAAAAAGATCTATAAATGAGCAGTCAGCACAGTATATCATATGAATGTGTTACTTTACTAAGAACAGAGTCCTTGATACCTCTTTCTCAGAGACGATGCCACTTGTCATTGTGCTCTGGAATGTCATTACTGCGGTGTTTTAGTTGCAGAGGGTTGTGATGAAATCGCACAATATGGAGCTACTTTAAATTACAACACCGTTGTTTATACATATGCCAATATTTTTCAAAGCCATCTCTTCAAATAAAGAGCTTGTAAAACATTACTGATACTTAAAGATAATAACACTCGTCGAAAATATTTAGCAGGATGCAGCTACATGGAGAGCAACTCATTATACTGCTGTCATCTTGGTGACTCCCAAAATGTCAAAGTAATATATATATATATATATATATATATATATATATATATATATATATATATATATATATATATATATATATATATATATATATAGATATATATATATATATCTGTATGTACCTTCATCTACAGCTCTATCTTCTTTATCTATAGCTACATGTTTAAGTTTATGAAAGTCACTGCATATAACCTGGCAGAGTGTCTGTTACTGTTGGTGTGATCCTTTATACAGCATCAATATCAGTTGTGTGGCTCAGCACCCACAATTGTAGAGGGTGTAGGAAAGTGTATAAACAAGGCCACAAAAAGCAACAAAGCTACATCTTTACACTAGTGTGTGTGTGTGTGTGTGTGTGTGTGTGTGTGTGTGTGCGTGCATGAGTGCATGTGTGCTTGTGTGTGTGTGTGTGTGTCTGTGTGTGTGTATGTGTGTGTATGAGTGCATGTGTTGCCATTGTGTGTGTGTGTGCGTGTGTGTGTGCATGCATGTGTGTGTGTGTGTGTGTGTGTGTGTGTGTGTGTGTGTGTGTGTGTGTGTGTGTGTGTGTGTGTGTGTGTGTGTGTGTGTGTGTGTGTGTGTGTGTGTGTGTGTGTGTGTGTGTGTGCATGTGTGTGTGTGTGTGTGTGTGTGTGTGTGTGTGTGTGTGTGTGCATGTGCATGTGTGCATATGTTTGTGTGTGTGTGTGTGTGTGTGTGTGCGTGCGTGCGTGTGTGTGTGTGTGTGTGTGTGTGTGTGTGTGTGATGGCCAGTTGCTGTAGGGAATACTATTGCATGCTAATGGCAGTTTTAAATACCTTCAGCAATGCTGCTTTTTACTCATGCATACATTTTTATTTGTAAATATTTGCTTGCATGTAGCTGGCTTTGGTATGTAATGGATGTACACTAACAGGGCATGAAATGCAGTTCTGTTAGTTTGAGTATTAAAGCATCATACAAAAACTGGAATTCTGGCAGAAAAATAACAATATTTATACAGCGATGATGAGGCTCTTGTCACATAAGCTGCTATTTCTCTATCTTCTGGCTCAAGCATGTTTGAGTGTTGTGCCTTCCTGTCACAAATACAGGTCTCATATGTTGCTGATGCCGTGCCATGACATATTGAGAAAATATGTATCAGTAATTCATGTTACATCACTAAGTCATAAGCAGCATAAGCTCCACAAGGAGAATTCATGGATGAATTCAATGTACATTGTGATGATTATTTTCCACAGACTTATTTATACTGCTATTAAGAACAAATACTTAAATATTCATCATTCAAACTGTCATTAATAATATTATGCAATAGATAAACTGAAATAATATAATATGAAACTACTACATATTGAAAATGTTATCACTTACTGGCCATTTTTGCCATTTCATACTTTAACAAACTGTCTAAGTTCAGTAATATGTGACACTGTTCTTTGGTACCAAGTAGATATTTTGTTCAGCCCTGCAATTCACATTAAAATATCTTTATTGAGTTCTTTTGTTATTTCATTCTTGAATATGAAAAAGGCTTGCAGATACAGATAACTAGCTATAAATTACTTTTTATAGCTTTAGGTTAAAAAACAAATCCTCGAAAAGCCCTTTAATGGCACTCATTAAAATGAATTAAAGCAAGTTATTTTGCATTTAGTGAGATTTCATTCTAATCAGTTAGGAAGCTCATCAGTGCTAGAAGTAAACGTGTCCAGCTGGATCACTTTAGGAGGTATATGAGCTCATCTATCATTGTTGTTCCATATTCTTTCTCTCTGTTTCTGTAGCCGCAGTGATCTCATAGAGACTGCCACATTTTTCTTTAGTAGTAAGGCTCCCATTCAGCAAAAAATGTTGATAACTAGCCATCTGTCAGGGAATACATTCCACCCAGAGACTTCTCGGCTAACCTCAGGTTCTGTGCTTATCTGATCCCAATTTTCAAGAGCAGGGAAATGCACATCTAGAGACAATTCCAAGTCTCCTATGAGTCAGTGAAAGGACACAATGCAATGGCACAGAAAGAACCAAAATAATTAATCAGGATAGAAGAGCTTCATTGTCTGCTAAGTAAGTGAATAATATTTCTGCATGTATCAACATTATAATATTCTTTCTTAATAGTTTGCTTCTGAAGGAGTTTTTGCTGAAATATTTCGAAGCTTATATAAAATTAACCTAACAGCCTCATTACTGAATTATTCCTCCTGGTATCAGATAGTAAAATGTATAAGTTATCATAAAACTGTCAGAAAAAAATGCTTATTATTTTACAAATACTACATATGACAATTGGACAAAATAACACCCACATTTTGTATTCCATATAGTTACATACTGGAGAATTACACTTTAAGCAAACTCATCTTAAATTAACTTTAAAATTCATTTGTATTAAAAACTAACAGCTTTATACACCAACTTACGCAAAGTGCAGAGACAGTCACCATGAAATGCTGATTTGTAAACAAATACAATACTGCAACATTGTGGCAGCAAAACATTTGCCTCATTGTGTGTTTAGTATGAAATAATGCTTGTGTTTCATTTTAAAAAAGCTACACTAAGAAATGTGCATACAAGAATGGTGTTGCAATATGCCAACCTTTCTCTTGGGTGCTATATTCTACTGTGGTGTAAGGGTGCTTTCGAGATAGGAATTATGCAACATAGCATAAATTCTTAAGTGTTTCTGCATCTGACGAAATTGTCCTCTGTAAATAGGTGCCTAAAAGGAAATAAGACCCTATCCTCCAGGTAGTCAACTGAAGATGACTGATATTTGGGGGTCTCAAACACCCTTTTTTCTGTGATTAGATCCAGTCTGTGATGAAGCTTGTGGTAATTGCTACTGGTCATTTCCAAAAGAAGGGAGAACCACAGTTGCCTGGGTCAGAAGGGAGTCACCACTTAAAATGGTCCACTAGGACAGATAGCCTACTTAAAACCTCTTAAAAAATGACAACACTGCAAAGGAGATCCAGGGAAAGATATTATTTTTCCTCATCCATGTGAAGCTGAGTTCATCTATTACATAGTTTAAGGGCAACCTTGATCAGTCGATGGGAAATAGGAAATTTACACCAGGCCTGGCACCCATGTCCCTTATGGACAGAGGTAGCTTAGAAATGCCTGGCCCTTGATGTCCTGTTGGAATACAGGACATCATTATACTTTCAGGAAAACTTGGCTAGGCTAAAAAATGCCTCACTGGGCTTATTAGCCTAGTAAAAATCTATGAATCTATTATCTTAGGGGATTCCTTATGAATATTCAGAAATACCCTGGATATTGGTTGCAAGGGTAAATAATCATACAGGAGCATTCCTATCCAAGAAAAATAAAAGCATCTGTCTTCCAGGCCATCTTGCATGGAGTTCTGAAACAAAATATTTCTAGTTGATTATTCAGCGAGTAGGCAAAATGATCTGCTTGAGCAACTCCCCACAGATGGATTAAATCCTGGAAGACACCCTGATCTAGTTTGTATTCATGAGGATCTGCAATGGCCCCACACAGCTTGTCTGCCAAACAGTCTTGTTCTGATGGAATGTAGGATGCCTGTAAAGTGAGACCAAGCTGTAAAGCTATGTCCCAAACTAACATGGCTTGTCTGTAAAGAGGATATGAGCCAATTCCCCCTTTATTGTACAACATAACTGAGGTACTGTCTGTAACCACTTGAAAATGTCTGTGGAACCAAAGATGGTTTAGAGTGTTGAGTGTCTTGATCAGGGAAAGAATCTCATTGATATTTATGTGCTTGTGTCTGACTTTAGTGTCCCACACCCCCCTGCACTAGAGATAGAGATAAAAATCCATTGGGCAATTTGGAAAAGGAGGGCTGGAAAACTTGAGATTCTCTGGATCAGCTTGCCTCTTTTATCACACTTTTTGATCACCTCTGCAGCAAAGGGGCCAAACACCAAATCTCTATCCAAAGAATAATTTGAAATCTCTTTTTAACATCATCTGGTAGGTTTTGAGAATGCAGTCATGCAGACCTATTCAAAACAGTAGTAGGAGCTATTATCAACAGAGTCATGCAGGCACTCTGCAAAAAATTTGTCGTGATCTCTGTAATAGAACAAACTCAGTTATTTAAAGCAGATTTTTTCCTTGCAAGAAGAAACTTCAGATAAAACATTACTCATACTTTTAAAATTTGTCAGAACAAACTTTAATACACAAGACTAACAATTCAAAATTCTGAAAATCAAGGTTGCAGAAGTATACACTTTTTTCCTCGTACCTATAAATAATTTTTCCATCCTTTTCAGAAAAAGAAGGATTGGATTTAACTATGTGCTTAGCTACAGTGAGATCGACTAAAGCTATAACTACTGGGTAAGTTTTGGGAATAATGCATACAAATTTAAAGGACTGAGGATATTTCTACATCCTATCTGTCTTTTTAGGAGTAGCTTGCTGACTATAAGGAAGATTACAGGAACTAACAAACACACCCTCTAAAGCAGACAGAACAGGGGGAATGGCTCTAGGTTCTGGAAATTCTTCTGTAGTAACTCATTGTATTTTCTGAAGGACTGAGAAACCAGGTTGTTTTCCCATTGAAAGCACTGGAACATTCTCGCAATAGTCTCAAAGAAAAAGAAACACCCACAGGGAGAACTCGAAACTGAGCTCTGCCTTGAATCTGAATCAGAAATCTAAGAATAAAACCCTGCAAGGAATCCCTTTCTTTAACCCAAAAGTACTTTAAAAATGATAAGTAGCCTGAATTAAAGCCTGAGCTAGATCTAGTAAACTACTCCTATCCAAATAAATTTGAGAAGGAGTATATACATGCTTGGTTTTCTGTTTCTTCTTGACATGAAAAATAGGGCCATCTGTGTTACTAATGGCAACAGCTACTTTTTCAAGGATGAACACAGCATTCTGACACAATAGGGCATCCTTTCTGTTCCCTCTTCCATGGCAAATAAGAGTATTTCTCCCTTTCCATTGAGTGGATCCCAGTAGCTGCAGAGTACATGGCTAACCCCCCTGGTCCATTCTGACTGTAGGTGCTACACCAGAGGGACCCACGGTAAACGTTGAATGGTCTGAAGTACAATAACTGCCTAGAGCAGGGTTATCCAACTGTATCTGAGGCAAATTGCTAGCCTTCTGTGATGGCAAATACTGTTTGCTTAATTTTTAATTTTTGTGGCTGGAAGAAGGACTGACCATGGGGCTGGTAGTCGGTTCTATGGTCAAACTGAAAATAGTGTCTGTTTCCCAAGGCAGACAAGCAGCAATTGCTGACAAACACCACCAGTTCAAAAACGTTACTTTTTTTGACAGAAAAACACAGTGTAAAGCACCTTAAAGCACTATGCCAGCTGCATAAAAGAAAGGTAAACACAACTTCTTCACAGTAAAAAATGTTTTTCAATTACTTTACACTACTTTTAAACTGATGGGAAAAATGAGTGTTCCATTTAAAAGTACATTACAGTCTTGAGACAGTCCATTAAAACACAAAACTGTCAGTTTTAAAATAACTTTTCTGACGAGGAAAGTAACAAAACATTAACAAAATTAAAAAAATGGAAGCTTTTTTTTAACCAAAAAGGACCTTATCTGCCCAGCAAAGGAAAGAGCAAGCTGACCATTGATCCTCCAAAGCCCCAAAAGGAACATAGTCATCATCAGAAGTAAAGCTATGAAGGGCTTCACTTCCAAACGTTTCTTTTAGTCAGATCAGCTCGACTTGTTTGAAAGTTTTGTCACCAAGAAAATGCCCTGAAGCTTTGTAAGCTGGCCAGCTTTTATATCCTTGCCAGAATATAACCCATATAGTTATGGCTACAACAGCAGTGATCAATATGATGAACATCTGCAAATAGGACTGATATATTGTAATAGATAGAATTCAATCCTCATTGTGACATCTGTAAAACCACAACATTGCATCCTTGACTTGTGTCATAAGAGGAAAAGCAGATTGCACTCAACACCCGTCTTGCTTTTCCCCTAATGGTGACAAACAGGGATGTATTAAAAGAAAATGTTCTTAGCAAAGGGTAAAAAACAGATATATGAAAAAAAATCACATCATGGTGGATGTCGCCAAAATGGTGAGCAGTTAACAGCACTGTAGTTTTAGTCTGCTTCATTTTAACATATCTGACAGGATTTTTTTGCAAGAAAATATAAAGAATACATTTCAAAACTTCATGAATGTTTAATTAAACTAATTCTAAATACACTGCTGCCAGAAAAAATAAGTTTGAGACGATTTTCATCACTTTTTCCTATCTAGAAACTAATTCCCTCAGAATGAGTCACTCTAAACCCAGTATACAGGACAATATAATGAAGAGAGACATCCAGTCTATACTAAACAACATAAATGAACTTTCTATAAAGATGGAAAAACTGGAAAGCAAAATAGACAACATTAAGGGGGAATGTAAAAAAAATAGGTAGAAATGCTGAGTGAAGCTCTTAAACAACAATCTTTACAAATTTCAAATATAGAAGAAACAATGACTGACTGAAATGGAAGAATGACTGAGAGCGTGAATAATGCTGAATTACTCCTGAAACAAAATAACTTATTTTCAGAAAAAATAGAATATCTAGAAAACCAATCCAGAAGGAGCAACATTAGGATTTATTGCATTCAAGAGAAATAGGAAGGAGACAGTATGACTCAATTTCTAAATACCTGGCTGCCTAAGACAATGAACCTGCTTGAAGCTTTTTCATTTGGTATTGAGAAGGTACACAAAGCACTTGAAAATTCATCAATAAAGAAAACACCACCTACACCAAGGTCAGTGATAGTGAGATTTTTTTCTAGACAAGATAAAGATCTTGATTTAAAAAAGAGCATGGGCTAACTATCCAGTTAAAATAAAAGAAAACATTATAAGATTTGACAATGATTATTCACTTCAGTAATGTCAAACACAAAAGCACCTGTACCTCCTATAATGGACTTAAAGAAAAACAATATTAAAACACATATTTTGTTTTTAGCAGAAATAAAGAAAAAAATTAATGGAATGGACGGGAGTTTGTCTACATCTCTCAAAAGAAATACAACAAGGAATAGTAGCCAGTTAAATACAAATACAGTAAAAACTGAAAGATGAATGACAAATTACTTTATTCTCACTGTAATAGTGATTTAGGTTCATAGGTTCATAGGTTCATACTAGGCTATCTGACCTGGGGCAATTATAAGCCTAGCCCGATTCTGTATGCCTTACGCCACCCCTTGATTTGAGTATACTGTGCCCTTTTTAAGGTTTAGTTTACTGTCTACTGTGCCTCTGTCTAGTGACAGCCTCTGGGTTATGAACCTGTCCTCCCAGCAAGTTCTATTTATTTCTGTGTGCGTTCAGGTCCCCTCCCTCGGGCTGTGGCTCTAAGGATTTAGATTTTTGGAGTGGAGCATGTCATTAATTTTGGTTGACATAGCTTTGTGTATTGTATAGATAGCATGGAGAGCGTAGGCGGTATGCAACTGAGTAGAGCTTGGTTTTTTAACCAAGCAGCATATGGCATCTGTTTGAGACCCTGATCCTCTTGGTGAGATACTTTTGGGGTTTTTTTCTAATTGCTGGGTGTGGGTGTACATCTCAAAAGCAAGGGGTATTGTATTCTATGATGGGCCTGATGATGATCTAGATGTGAAACCCTTTGTGATGAGGTGGGCTATGTAGAGGTCTTTCTAACCCACTTTGTTCTCTGTACTTAATGGGTTTCCTACTATGTGGTATTAATTGGCACATTGTTTTTTTAAAAGGTACATATACATTTGTTTTATTTTAAACCATACTTTTTGGCACCATGGCCAGTTATCTGTCTCTGTGAGACCGTTTGCCTGTACCTTGGAAAAGTATATACCGAACAAGAGGGTGGTCAGAGAAGAACCTGGTGGATCACTTGTGTGACTTTTTTTCTGACATGATGGCTCAAGCACTCCTCTCTCTGAGTTCTGTCTTTGAGCCAGTTTTTGCCCCATCTTGTGTGACAGGGTTTTTATTTAAGCTGGAAGCTGCTTATCTATGATGCCTAGGCTGTGTGGACTACCTTCCTTTCATCTATGGCTTTGAGTCAACCAGGTTCAAAAGGCATGATCTGCCTGACAAAAAGCCGATGCCCTCTGTAAAAGCCGAATGTATGGATCTCTAGTGTTGGGGCTCCACCTTTGTGGAGTGGGGGACCTGTTATATCGTCACTGTGGACACATATGTTCATGTAGGGCGCGAACCTGGGGGCCATCTCTGATCAGAGATGCCTTCCTAGACAGAGATGCCTTCCTATTTAGCTTTTTGCTCCAGTGAAATTAATTTATGGTCTGATCTTACCAATGAGGATATGCTTCTGGTGTGGCAGCATAGATCCCCATGTTAATAATCAGGTCTAGTATTTGGGCTAAGGTGCTGGGGCTTGAGTATGCTCCCAGTCAATGTTTTGGGTAGTTGAAGTCCAATAATATATGTTCAGAGAGAGAGATCTTCATGTTCTGATATCCTTGATAAATATGGAAACTCCCCTCCTTTTTGTGGTTTTTCGGTTTTGGGGGGCAAAAGCATGATATGAGGTATAGACGGGTAGTGCTGGGGTGCTCTCTGCAGCTTTGAACCAACCAGGTTCACTGCACAGATATCGATGTTCTCCATACTGAGGAGAGCTTTGTGTGTGTCTTCTTTGAGGACTTCCTTCTGTTGACTTTTGAGCCTTGCAAAAAAAAGGCATGGGGGGGTGGCAAGAGCCTTTTGCAATAAAGAAGCCCAGTGGTGACAGGTGCACTGGATCCCCTTTGATGACACCAACATTTTTTGTCTTTGTACTGTGGCATCATTCTAGGTGAGGTAAGAGATGCTGCAAGGTCAGAGGGGTATACCAGCCTGGGCTACATGATCAGAGAGAGCTCCTCTTCTCTTCTTTTCATGGGGGGGAGAAGGAGGTCAGTCATCACACACACATGTAATGACCACAATGACTGATTTGTATTTGCTTTGAGTGAGTGCTTGCGTTATGTGGCGTGCTTTGTAGCACAGGACCCGACAGGCAGCACACCGCTTCTCTGACCTTATTCAGCGTATCAGGTGTGTTATTCAGCCTTAAGGCTGTGGCTTGCTAACACACTGACTTTGTAGGCTATGTGTTGTGTGTGTTTTGTTTTTGTTCTGAGGCTTGGTTGTCTGCTTTGGAGGTCTCTGTTGCTTAAGTATTTTTTTTTTTTTAGCCCGGTATGTTTTTTTGTGTATTTTGTGTTTTTAGTCGCTAATGTGGTTGGACTATGTGATACTGGAATTGTGTTGTGTGAGGTTACCTTCTCCTCCTGACTGGTTACACCAGTTTTGAGATGAGAGAGCTCAGCCTCCAGTTTGGCTAAATAGTTGCATCTCTCACATATATTTGAACCTGTTTAGAGGAGGAGATGGTTGTCCGTGTACATGAGACAGTTGTAACATTGCCTCAAAATTCCCAGATTCACCAGCTGGACTGGAGAGGAAACCATTGACTGACCTTTGGACATGCTAGAGTGATATAGGGAAACTAAATTTAAGATGGACCAATAGAGGACAGGGTAATTGTAGATTTAATAGTGCTAACTTGTAGGATTAGGCCTTAGAATGAGAATATGGTGTTTAAAGAGAGAAAAGTGAAGAGCAGACTTTGTGGAGCCAGGAATAGTTTGAAGATGAAGGAGTTTTGGAAGTGACCCAAAATGACCAATAAAACTACAGTTTCAAGTCAGTAACCACTCTCACAGGGGCAGGCAGGCTGCTCAATGTTTTTCACTGCCACTGATCAACAGAGAGACTTCCCTTTAGCCCAAGCAAAAAATGGCCTCACAGAAACTTACAAACAGTTCAAGAACAGCAAGCCTGTAACTGAACTTTTTTAAATCTCAGAAAAGTGGGAAAAAAGCAAGATTTTTTTGTTTTTTGATCAACAAGTTATAACAGTGCAGTAAATGACCCCACACAAGAGTGCTAGGCCAAAGACAGATAAAATGCAAGTTTTGAGAAAAAAACGATTTTAAAAATAAGTGCAAACAGGAAATTCAGTAAACAGCTCTAGGTTGTGCTCTAAATACAGTTATTTATTAACATAAAGAAGTTTATGAATAGTACGAATCACATAACGATAGCACTTTTTACATAGTAAATCATTTTTATTTCTTATTTCAAATATATTTATTTTAAGTTACACATATAAGGAAAGCTAATTAATTCCAAATAGAGCTTAAATAGTCATAACAAACATATCATTAAATGCAAAATATCAATATGATGAAACTTAGGTAAAAAAACAAACATTTTATGTTCTAATATGGTTTTGTGTTGTGTCACTGCACACACTACTTGGAATTTAAAATGATAGCAAAAAAAAAGTATGCTAAGTTGCATTCTAATTCACATAACTGACTGTTTTACCTACCCAAAAGTAAGTAATGTAATGTCACTAAACAACTAGCACATCAACACCTTTACTAGCTGAATTCTTATCACATATTACTAGCATTCTTTCAATACAGGTTTTATTGTTAGGAACTAGAATAATGATTTCTTAATATATAAGAGACAGTATATCTGTACTTTCAAACAGCATAGTACATATGGATTTTAATGAAAGTACATAGTTCATTTAAATAATGGTATAAGATAGATAGTATAAGTAGGCACAGAAGGAGATAGGGACAAATAGACATGTATATAGCTAACAAATTGTTGTATAAATAATTTTAAGCTCAGTAAATAAAATAAATAATAATATGCAAGCTCTTGACCTTTATAATAACAAATGTGAAATTAACATCTGATAACCTTCTTATTGTAGTCTGAGGACCAAGAAGAGGTTATTAGAGAAGATGGGAGCTGTGATACCTAATATGGCTTATTTTAAGTGAAATAGGACTAAAGTAGCCTGTTCGCTCTTTCTTGATAACATATGAAGGGCTTTCTTAAAATGATTTAAATCAAGACAGGGAACATACATGCATAAATCAGAAGCTTGAGCTAAGTGTAGTTAGTCTAATGGGGAGGTTGAAATGTAGTTTGTTTGATTTTATTAACAAACTAAGAATATGTTATTCCATGGTAGAATGTTTAAAGGTTGTATTGTAGATAATATTCTAATTGTTTTAAATGTTTCATCCATAGCTGAATGGTCTTTATCATTATCTTTAAAGTATCTAATAGTTCTTTACATAAAAGTTATTTTTACTAATATGCTCTCTTGTCTGATTTTAAATGTTCATCTATTAATATTAATGGATTAAATAATCCAGTAAAGAGGGGAAACCTGAAGTTACATAAAGCTCAAATAGTATGTTTACAAGAAACACATTTACTCAATGAGGAATTTAATAAATTATCATTCAGGAATTATTTAATTCTGCAGGCTCTGGTTTTAGACCTAAAAGAAAAGTCACTCTCATACTGTGGAAGAATTCCTCAGTTATACCTAATGTAATAAATACTTATGTTGATAAAAATGGTATGTTAAGAATTGTTGTAATTGAATGGAATAGGAAAATACATACTTTGAGAAATTCTTATTGGACTCCAGGGCTAGGAACTAAAGATACAAACAATTATGTATACACCATACCCTATTATATGAAAGGTGAGGTCATAATGCCTGGCAAGTTTAACTGCATTTTATCTGATAAGGATACCACTGGTAATAAGAAACATAGAATCACATATTCAGCTAAACACTTCTCAAATTTTGTAAACCTTATGAACTTAAAATAAATATGTGAACTAAGAAAAGTCAATTTGCTTTAATACACTCATTATTCTTATAGATATTTACAAGGTTTTTGTTACAGGCAATTTGATTTCAAATACAATACAAGTTTCCATAGTGTCATTTCCTTTATTAGATCACAATGCTATTGTATTCATTATACTTTTAAAAAAGAATGTCTTAATTCATCATAAAAGGCTGCCACCATATATTGTTAAAATAAAAAGTTTTAAAGAGTGGTATGTAAATGAGATAAAGAACATTACAGAATTAAATATAAATGGTGAAGCGAATTATATCATCCTCTGAGCCTCACTAAAGCGAATTATATCATCCTCTGAGCCTCACTAAAGACTTACTTAAATGGTAGAATTGCATGGTGGTATATGAATAAAATAAAAATGGGATAAAGGTTTCAATACATTTCAAACTACAATAGATAAAATAAAGTTAGACCTAAAACCGAATGACACTATTAGTCAGTCTGAACTAAAAAAGAAAATGAATATAAAATATATTGAAATTCTCAATAATAAAGTGCTAGTAAACCTGAAAAACTAAAACTTCAAACATATTTAGTGGACCCATCGAGTTTACATAAACTTGCTATTAGATCTAAAAAGTGAGTACACTAAATCACATGAAATAAATTACATTACAAATAAATAATACAAAAGAGATATTAAGGGTATTCTTGAGTGCTTTAAAATGTTCTATGAAAATATAAATAAAAATTTGGGTTTAGGCACTTAGCCAGCGAGACATTTCCCTGTGGTACGTTTGACTGGGGAAACATGGCTGAAGTAACATTCAGCTGCAGAGAAATATGGCTGTTTGCAAATTCCCTGTGGGCAAAAAGAGGCACACCCTGCCATGCTCACAGCTTTAATAACCAAATGAATGGTGGCAGAAGAAGTAATGAGAGTTGTGCTCAGTGTACGGTACATACTTATGTAACTACAACATGTAGAAGTGTGCTACAGCATGGAGGAAATCCTGCATGATACTGTAGTCACATTTATGCTCAAGTATGTGTTTTAGGTAATGTTCCCTAGACACTGTGAAGGGGGTAGTGGTTCACACACTCCAATTATAAAGGCGCTGCCCATTGTGCACTGCATTTCTACTGCCACTGACATGCCCTCTGGCCAGCCTGCTGCTGATGCCTGCCATATTGCCTACTGTCTCATGTTCCCTTGAGGACTATGGATATTGTTTTCCCCCTGTGCATTTGGTTACTGAAGTTGTGGGCATGGGAGGGTATGCTTCTGTTTGCCCATAGGGAAGTTGCAAACAGCGATATTTCTCTGCAGCTGAATGTCACTTCAGGCATGTGCCCCCAGTCAAATGTACCACAGGGAAATATCTCGCTGCCCAGGCACCTGAACCCTAAAAATTCAAATAGCTTAGTAAATTATGAGATAGTAGATACTTTCCTAAAGGAAAATGTAAAGAATAAAATAACAAGTAAACATTTGAATACATTTGATAGACCTTTTATTTAAAAAAAAAATTAAAAAGTTAAAAAAATAATAAGGCTCCTGGTTTAGATGATCTTATACCTGAACTATATAATCTATTACCAGATAACACAGTCATACAGGAAAAAGCTTTTAGGGTAATAAAAACTACTTCAGAGGTTCTTCCATCATGGAAATATTCCCTCATTTTACCTATTCTAAAGCAAGACAAAGATCCTACAAAATGTTCTTTTTATAGACCCATGTCACTCCTAAATGTTCACTATAAGACATTTGTGTCTATTTTAGCAAATAGAATTAATTTTATAATACTAAAATTAATTAACAATGATCAAGCAGGTTTTATTTTAAATTGTCAAGCATAAGGTAATATACATAAACTAATAGACTATGCAAATAAAAATAAAAAAGAGCTTTCTTTCATTAATCTTGATTTACACAAAGCTTCTGATTCAGTCAATTGGCCTTATTTATTTAAAGCATTTTCTGAAATGAGTTAATAGCATTAATTTCAGTTTTACATTAATTATTGTGCTTACATCATAATAAGTTCCTTTCATTCTAATTCCTTTAAACTACAACAAGGTACTGAACAAAGTTGCCCACTATCTTCACTGATTTGCACTAATAACATAACTTTTTGCTAACTTTATTAGGTCAAACAAAATTATTTATGGTATAAAAACAGAAGATGATTTGGAACTAAGGATTCATTTCTTTGCAGATGGAATTCTGCTTACAAAAAGGAAATATAGAACAATCACTTGAACATATAATTAGTTCTATGACACAATTTGACAATATTTTAAACTTTAAGTTTAATAATAAAATTATTACATTATTATTCAATAAGAAATTAAAAAAATACAAAATATTCTGATTTAAATTGGAATAACTCTCAAATTAATTATCTTGGCATCATCATTATATCTAATAGTAAGGAAATTATACAAGTGCATTTTCAATAGGTTATTGATAAAATTAAAAGTCTAGTCGCAATTTGGAATACATTTTTCGTTACTACGGAGTAATGCTTAATGTTAATTAAAATGGCAATTCTCCCTAAAATATTACTTACTATGATGCAATATTAAAATTTTCTTAATCAAAAAAAGTAATGAAAAAGATTAATAACATCCTGCTTAAGTTTCTTTGACAGCCAAAAAACCCAACAGTTTCTTTTAATTGGCACTCAAATGAAGTTTGGCAACAAACCAAGGTGTCCCGGGACATCTTCATGGGGGGGGTTAGGTTGATATTAGGGGGAGTTAAGTGGGTTGGGGAGGAGAAATGGTTAAGTGGAGGCAGGGATGGTTGGGAGGAAATGAGATAATGATGGGGAGGAGCTTAAAAGGTTTAGTCTAGTGCAGTTGGGTTAAGCAATCTCATTTTGGCGCAAACTTGCTATCCTTGCAGCAAGTACATCCATGACGACCTGGGGTTATTGTGGTGCAGGTAGGCCTTGGACTGTGGTTGGTTAGGATTTGTCTTGGTGTTGGTCTGATCGGTGGTACGGTGATGTAGGGGGGCCATAGTGTTTGGCAGGAGCTGCAGTTTTGTATGGGGACTGTCTTGGTTAATGTATAGTTAAAACAAAGGGGGGAGGGAAGAGAGTTTACAACTTTGGCGGTCTTGGTTTGGGTGCCTAGTGGGAGTTGGAGTGTCTTGGTTTCATTGCAGATGGTAGATTGCCTTATGCAGATGGTGCTGGTGATGAGTGGGAGTGAATGTGGATGGTGGAGTCAGTTTGGTGGAGGTTTTATGTCATCTTTCTTCGGTGTTTCATGGCTGGCTGTCTTGCTTGGCTGGTGAGCATATGGTGGATGGCTGCGGAGGTGTTGGTCGAGGAGAGTGGGGGATTTGTGCATTGTCGGGGAGGACTCATTTGTGGAGATTCGTTATGCGGTTCACCTGCTCAAGATGTAGAAAAATTTTCCCCTAGGTTGGTAGGGCTGTGGGGTAGTGATGTTGCAGGGCACTGGTGGGAGCAGTAGGTCAAGTGGGGGTGGTGGTGCTGGGAAGCTTCATTGATGGTATTTTGTGTTCGTGGGCTTTCAGACACTGGTGGGAGGGCATCCGGAGTAATAGCCATTATCAGTAAGCAAATAAGCTGCCTTTCTGGTCTGCTGAGTAGGTCCTGCTTCCTGGAGTGTTCTGAGTGGTGAGGCAAGTACATCAGCATGTCAGCAGTTAAATCGGTAAACATACAAAAAAAAGTCTTGGTTTCTTTAGTGGTGGTTTGGGGGCTAGAGGGAGCTGCAATGGCCGCTTTGTGGGCTGGTTGACTTATCTTGCTTGGCAGAATTTTCTTGGCAGGAATAGCCACACTACTGCACACAGAAGTACAAGCACGACAACAAACTATAGCAGAATAGTTTCCATGCAGGTGTTTCAGGGCCACTTGATCAGTTTCTTCACTGCCCAGCAACTGGTAACAAGTAGGTCAGACCACCAGTTACTGTATATTACTGGCTAGACTATTACACATAGTGAAAAAAAAAAGGCCAACCTGATGTATAGGCTTCCCTCATTCAGTTTATACTATTTGCTTCCCCTCCCCTGCCATGGCTCCCCATGTCCCTGATCTCTCTCTCAGTGAGTGAAAGTGACTACCTCTCTGCTGCTGTTGGCCTGGCACCTTGCATACTCGCTTGTAATCTAATGCACCGCCATCTTGAATTTGGGAAATCTGAGAATGGTTGCTGAGGGAGACTGAGCTTGTTGACTGAGTCAGTGAACTGAAGAGGTGGGGCTGGTGAAACAGTTACGAGTCGTAGGCCCTATGGCTGGCTCTCGGACTCCAGCTGCACTCCATCAGTCATTGTCTCATATGTCTGCATGGTAGGTACTCTGTACATGCCTGTAAATAAATTGCTCCAATGAGACCACAAGAACAGTAGGAACATTTTGTTGTTTTATAGTGTAGTCTGCATGTTGGTATGTGAGGGTGCAATATGGTTGTTATATTTGCTTTTATTTGGAGCTTTGCTATGAAAGAAGTGAGTGCATGCCTTTTCACTTGTGTTTGAAATTAGGTTGCTGGTGTAGTTGGAATATCACTTTTTGTAATATTTGTGTGACATCAGTATTGTTTGTCTTATTATATTTATACATTTTGTCCTGTATGTGACTTTGACAGTATGTGCTTCATTTCAGTAAACATGTGCTTGTAATTTTATTCTCTATGTTCTGAAATATTTACAAAGTTGGTGGTTTGAGTCTTTTGGTTTTGCTTAATTTGGGAGAAGAGGTTACATTCTTTGCAGTGTCATCATTTATTTATTTTACAGCTGAATTCTGCTTTTGGATATTTAAATTTTTAGGATGTCCAACTTAAGTACTAATACAGGGTTTCAAGTGAAAAGGGATTAGATGTAGTTGATAGAGAAAATCGGTTTGTAGCTTAGTTTTGTTGTGAAGTTGCACATCAGGGGAGCAAAAACTTTAGTATTTAGGTATTGATTATGAAATTAATCTCAAGAAGTTGTTTTAGTTTTCATTTAAGTTGGGTAATTAGCAGAAAGGGTTGTTGGGATGCATACCATCAATATACAATGCAGTTGTTGCGTGGTGATTGGTAAATGTTACAAATCTTCAGGTTCAGATCAACTTCAACTGCAATATAAAGATGAGTTAATTTCCCTGAAAGTCCTTGGTATAGATTTATGCAGGATGTTCAGATTTTGCTGCACACTTTTTCCCCTTTACTTTCCTGAGAAGGGTGTCTTCTGACAAGTTATGGTAAAGTCTTAAGACTGTAGTCAGAAATAATGACAGGCATTTGAGTTGCGGACTTCATACCATTATGAATATCTATGCTGCCACAACCTGTTCTAACAACCTTTTAAGTTTGTAAGAGAAATATTTAAAATAATGCCTGATTGTATTTTATAAGCTGCTAGTTAGCTATTATTAGGTTTGCAACATTGTGTCCATTTGTTCCATATTATGTTGGTTAGTGTGCCTCATTTGGAGATAGAAGGTTAAGAGCATGGCAGATGGTTTTACAATATAAGTTAGCTAGGCTTACATAGGGCACTAATGGATGTGGTCTGGAATCGCAGGGTTACCCGGGTTGTGGATATTGATAGGTCCCTTCATGTGTGGGGTTTAGTTTTAACATACTCGACTGGTAGTAAAATTTATCTTGGGTATTTGATAGGGTCATTGGAAGCATAGCTTCAGTTATGGCTGCTTTGTCAAAGATGTGAGGGACGGTGGTACATTCCTTCCCAGGTTGGCAGTATAGGTTGTCCTTGAAGATGTTTTGGAATGTGTGTTATGTATTTTGGATGATTTACATGTCTTTTCTTTCTTGCAGATGGGGTCTTGGAACACTGTGGCTGTAATTTATATTAGGTGGGTATAAGGTGGAGCTTTCTCTTTATATATTAGAGAATTTACTTTTGTCCTTTCTTTGTAGATGGTGGTGTGTTGAGTACCAGTTATGGCGATACACAGTGAATTTGCCGATGATGGAAGCAGTAGTGTGGAGGTTACACATTGGGAGCACAAGTGGGCAACAGTTGCTGATGGAAGTAAGTGAATTTCAAAGTTGTTGAGTTTTGGTAGAAGATTTACACTGCTAGTTAGAGAAGGATAGCCATTTGAGTTTGTGATCTCAGGGTTAATTGGTTGTACAGTTTGTTCTATTAATCATTCAGTATGTTAGATTAACATTGAAAGTTGACCCTGCTTTCGGGCATTTGTATTCAATAGTAAAAGGGAGCAACAGCCATTGGCTATAGGTAAGAGTTTGGGTTCCCGCAGTGGGCTTGATGAGGTTACAGGTAATGCATTTTATTTAGTGCTCATTAAGGCACGTCAATGTGGATGGGGTTTCAGTAGGTGGAGTGGAGTCACAGCACTCTTAGTATCATAGGAAGTTATTAGGCTACTGGCTTGGTGATTGTTACAAGCTAGACATGTTCGGCTCATTTTCTGCGGGTAGCACTTATCACTCTTGTCTAAGCGGATATGAGTCATAGTAAAAAAAAGGGGGGGGGGGCTGGTGCCATAATTTGGTGCCGACACTGGATAGGGTGGCAGGGGTCCTTGTCAGTACCTCCAAGTTAAGTAATTATTGGTTTGTGTGCACATAGAATTTATTGTTTTTTCTTTTCTTTGCAGATTGCTGAAGTGCAGAAGGCATCATGCGGTGGATTGAAAAGGGGATTTGACAGGTGATGTTTTGATAGGATGGATGTTCTTGCCATTGGAAAGGGGCACAAGGAGGGTCTGAGTAATCACCTTAGTAAGGCATGTTAGAGCTCTGTGTTTAATTAGTGGGAGCTGATTATGGCGTTGTTATAGGGGGCAAGTAAGGAAGAGGTAGGTAGGCGGGCCAAGGGAAAACTGTCAGGGACAGTTCATGGGGAGTGTGAGGATCCCAAACCAGTGAAGTTCAATCCTTGCTTTCTTCTTACAATGCAAACTTCTTCAGATAAAAGTACACAAGATACAAAGTGTCTTATTTCAAGATAAAACCTGATATCATGTGATTAACTAAACCAATCATGACCTATTGTTTAAAACAGAAACTCCCTCTCTTAAAAACCTAACACTACTAAAACCTAATACAAAAGAAAATCTACTTAATAAGTGTTAAAGTGACAGTAGACAATAATAATAATAATAAAAAACAATAAATGTATACAGCCCTCGTAACACTGACCACTGACCAATACCAAATAAAAATTGACATTAGATAACCTCTATTATGACATATGCAGAAGTACCATCTAATGAAACAACGATACGAAAAAATACAAATTATCATACATAATATAGATAAATATAAGGGAACTGATAGACCCTCTCATCTTTGTAAGCTCTTTAATTTCAAAATACAGCTTGTAGAGCAGGTCTCATTTATGCCTGGGAAATTATAAGCATTTAAATTAATTTGCAAGAACAATTCTAATTCCTCTATTTGTAGAGGCAAAGGACCACCCCTGATATCAATGGGCACTTGATCTATGACCTTATATTTAAATTTATGTTCCTTATTGGACAAAATGTGTTTTGCTAGGGCATTATCAATTTTTCCTTTAGTGATAGCATATTGGTGTTCATAAACGCGGTCACGGAGTCTACGCTCCGTTTTGCCAATGTAAAATGCAGGGCAACACTGGCACTTGGCTAGATATATGACATACTTGGAATTACAACTGAATCTTTGTTTCAATTTGTACTGAATATTATTGATATGGAAAGAATTACCAACATCAATAAATGTGCAGAAATTACATGATTCACACTTAAACATGCCTGTAATTTTGGGGACACTTCTATGATGTTGTCCCAACATGTTTTTCAAATGTTTTTCAAATGTTTGCCCCTTTTGAATATCACTTTGGGAGTGTCACCCACCTTGCCAAACAACATAGGGTTAGTTCTAAACAATTCCCAATTCTTCTGTATAACCTTAACTATTAGTTGACTATCCACATTGAATGTAGTAATGAAACTCAGGTGGAAGTCAACTTCAGCCCTTGCACTATAATCCCGGGGGCTATCTACAACCACTTGGTTCACCTCATCATAAGCAAGAAATTGGAGTATATCCCCTTGCTTCATACCAAGAAGAGGGCTTTACACATTATTGGTCCTCATGAGTTTAACCTCTTCAAAGAGTCCAATAATTCCTCAGGATAGTCACGACTTAGGAACATATTTTTTAATAAACAACATTCATCTAAGAAATCACTGTCCTGGCTAACTATCCATGCTGCCCTCACCAACTGGCCCTTAACAACCGACCGTTTCTGATGGTGAGGGTGACAGCTTGAAAAATGCAGAAAGGAATTAGAATAAGTGCTCTTTCTGTGAATCTTAGCTACAAAACAATGATTCACCCTATTCTTTGTTAAACAGATGTCTAAGTAAGCAATTTCTTCTGTACTGAAAGTGGACATGAATTTTCAGAAATTGGGTAGACTGATTAAAGTAGTCTACTAAGCTGTTACTTGTATTAATGTCACCTTTTAATAAAATAAAAATATCATCTAGGTAATGTGTGTAGAATACTAAAGTGTTTTTCAGATCTTCATGTTTAAACACAAATTCTGTCTCTCAATAAGCCATGACTAAATTTGCTATACTATCTCCACATGGGGAGCCCATGGCTACCCCCACTTTTTGCAAATAGAGGTCATTGCCAAACATAAAATAATTATTCGACAAAATGACATCTGGAAGTTCTATCACTAAAGAAATTTCTGCCTCTGATGCTCTATTTTTCCTCAGCATGAAACCTATTCACTCTTCATAACGTATGTGGAATACAAATATAGAGGTCTTTAATGTCCACCGTTAGGAAATTATACTCCTCTCTATATTGTAATCTATCAATTTCACTCAGAAATGACCAAGAGTCCTTACACACTTGGTCCTCAGCTTCCAAGTATTTCTTTAATAACAAATCAGCAAACTTTGCAGATGGGTAGGTAGGTGAATTATGGCCATCAACCAAAGGTCTCATAGGGGGTCCACCAAATTTTTATGGATTTTAGAAACTCAAAAGAAATATGGGAACCTAGCGTATGACATCATGTAATTGAAAATGTTCAACTCAATCCTACCCTCTATAAACAGGTCGTTGATTAGTCTTTTAATCTGTCAATAAGCTCTGTTGACCTAGTTATGTGAGCTTAATTGATATGCAGTGTTATCTAAGACCAGTTTCATCTGTTCTGCATAGTCCATGTTATCCATTATTACCAACCCACAACCTTTATCTGGTTTACAGACACGGATATCCTGAGTTTTAATAAAATTAAGATACTTCCACTCATATTTACTAGTCTTATAATTAGACTTCTTCTTATGAACATCTTTAACCATGTGTCTGATATCTAATTCACATGTGTGTTCAAAAACTTGGAGTATAGGATGTATGCTTAGTATGTAGAACCTATTAACCACAACATTACTAGTTGCTTCACCCATCACTAAGTTAAAGTTCAGTTTCCGGGTGAAGGTCTTAATGTCCAAGATGGTCTTAACCAAGTTCAGGTGATGGGTAGGGACAAAGGTGTGCCCTTTAGCAAGGAATTCCACAATTTCAGGACCGATATTTACTGTGGAATAATTATAAACTTTAAAGTCGCCAGTTCTATTTATAATAACCTCTGGGCCTATACTGCTGGTATTAGCACTTGTTATCTCTTCCGTTTGTTGAATTTGCGGTTGTTCTTGTTGGTATTCTGGAACACATTCCTCTGTTTCAGTTTGGCCCCTGATGGATAGGCCTGCCGAAAATTTTGATTGTCATGGGGGGTATTATTGCTCCATCGAGAGGTATTTTGCAATCTTTCACTCCTACTAACCTCTGCCGGGGCAGTACTGGTGACCAAAGTTCCATCATGTTCATTAAGATGAGAGGGTCTATCAATTCCCTTATATTTTTCTATATTATGTATGATAATTTGTATTTTTTTGCATCGTTGTTTCAATAGATGGTACATCTGCATATGTCATAACAGAGGTTATCTAATGTCAATTTTTATTTGGTACTGGTCAGTGTTACAAGGGTTGTAGAAATGTATTGTTTTTATTATTATTATTGTCTACTGTCACTTTAACACTTATTAAGTAGATTTTCTTTTGTTCCACCTCTGGTGTCTGGATGTTCATTTCAAGGATCTGGGGAAAGGAAAATGAGTAGTTGGAGGAAGCTTGCTGAATAGATAAGCAAGCTGAGGTAAGGATGCTGCTTATTTGGTAGAAGGTAATTCAATGAATGGTGTATGAAGTAAGATGGGATGCTGCTTCATAAGTAAAGTAAGCAAACAGAGGTATGGACCCTGCTTGTTGGGCCAGGTGAGTAGGTACGCTGCCCTGATTAACATTACAAGGATGTTATGTTGTGTTTAGAATCAATTATATTATGGATAGTTGTAATTAATGAAGTTGGTGATCAAAGCTATGTTACTGAAATTTAATAAAGGTCATCAAATATCATTTGGTGTGATGTGCTTATTGAAGGGGACTGGGACAAATGGTTGGGTAAAGGTGGACTAGGATTACCTGATATTCAATTGTATGCTACTTGAACTATTGCAAAAAATATTGCATTGTAGACAAATTAATCATATGATCATAATGGAAACTAATATATCAGGTATTATTATCTAAAAATAACAAACATATTACTAATTGTCATAAGCAAATAGTTCCTAACAATTTTGCTTGACTATTAAAAGATTATTGTTTAAATGGAATCACATCTTGTAATCAAATTCCTTATATAAATTCATATATTCTAATTGTCGTATTAAAAACCTAATAGGTTCATAGGTAGGTACTAGGCTATCTGCCCGAGGGCATTTATAAGCCTAGCCAGAGTGTGTCGGCTTTCGCCACCCCATTGATTAATTAACTGATCCTCTGTCAAGCAGAGCCAATGAAGTGATCCCAGGGGTGTATTTTCTGTTACCCATCCACTCGTCAAGGTTTCTCTTGAAGAGTGTTAGTGAGGGTATCTGCCTGATGGAATTTGGAATTTTGTTCCAAAGCATGGGGAGTCTCTGTGACAAGAATCTATCCCTCCAGCATGTTCTATTTATTGTTGTGGTGAGGTTTAGCTCACTAGAGCGCGTGGCTTGTAGTGACTTGGATTTCTTTAGGTGGAGCATGTCCATCAATTCTGAGTTGGAGATGGCTTTGTAAGTCAGGCAGAGATTACCTCTGAGTAAGCGATATGCCACTGAGAACAGCCAGAGTTTTTTTCAGTTGGTCTCCATAGGACATATGTTTGAGGCCAGTAATCCTCTTGGTGAGGTACTTTTGTGGTCTTTCCAGCTGTTGGAAGTGTCTTGTGAGGTGCATCCCAAATGGGGCATTATACTCTATGATGGGTCTAATGAGTGATGAGTAGAGGGGCACTATAACCTCTTTATTTCTAGATGCAAACCCTTTATTAATTAGATGGGCCACATAGAAGGATTTCCTAACTATTTTGGCAATATGATTGTCAAGGAGAGATTACTATCTCCCTGGGTCTCCCGATCTCTTATTACCTCTTCTGTATTAAGGGGGCTGCCACCTATGTGGTAATCCGTGGGTGTTTTGTTTTTCCAGAATGGGATGACTATGCATTTTTTTGGCATTTAGCTTGAGGCCATGACTTTGACACCAGGTGTCCATCTCAGTAAGCCCTTTTGGAGGATGTCCGTGTCAGCTGGAGAGTCAGTTATGGCTCCCAGTTTGCAGTCATCGGCGAACTTGGTTAGCCATAGTTCTCCTGTGTTTGCCTGTACTTCTGAGAAGTATATGCCAAACAGTAGGGGTCCCAGGACTGAGCCTTGTGGGACACCACTTGTGACTGATTTAGAGTCGGACCTAGAGCCCGCTATTCTTAACGTGTGAGTTCTGTCTGTAAGCCAGTTAGCAACCCATTTCATGACATAGGAGTTTATGTTCAGGCTGGTGAGTTTTTCTGTAATACCTGAGTGGGGAATGGTGTTGAAAGTCTTGGTGAGGTCAAGGTAGGCTGTGTGAACCACCTTTCCCTTGTCTATGGCCTTGGTGACTGTCTCAAAGAAGTCAACCAGGTTTAGTAGGCATGATCTGCCCTTAACAAAGCTGAACTGGGTTGGGTCAAGTGTTTGGAGATTCCCAATGTCTTTGTTAATGAGTTCCATAATGACGCGCTCCATAGTCTTGCAGACCAGGCTAGTCAGGCTTATGGGGTGATAGTTACCAGGGTCAGTTGTGGCCCCTCCTTTGTGGAAAGGAATAACCATTGCTGTGCGCCATTTTATGGGCACGTAGCCTGTGGAGAGGCTGAGGGTGAACAGTGTGTTTAGGTGGGGGGTTATTTAGTTCTGTAGCTCGTGCAAGACGTGGCCTGGGACACCATCTGGTCCCATTGATGCTGTGTTTTTGGCTTTTGAAAGGGCTGTTTTCACTTGTGCGTCTGTGATTTTTGGGTCACTACACTTTTCCAGTATCGTTGTGGGCCCTTTTGGAGGTGAGAGGGGGGGTGAAGTTTGCACTGAATCTATCTGCCAGGATGTTGGCAATATCAGTAGGTTCAGTATATGTTGTGCTATTTTGCACTAGTTCAGTGCATACCTGTGAGTTGCCACTTAGATTCTTAACATAGCTAAAGAAGGCTTTGTGATTATCTTTTGAATCCTTGGCTATTTTTCTTTCAAAGTTAGCCTTGGATGATTTCATGAGGGACCTTATTTTCTTACTGATACTGATCAGGGATGTCTTTCCTTCTTGGCATTTGCTTTTTTTCTCAACTAGTTTCCTCCTTCTGTTGTATAGCCTATTTATTGCAGGGGTCCACCAAACTGGTTTCCTTCTCTTACAGGAGTGAGTCTTGGTTTTGCTAGGGATGGCATGATCCATGCATCCTTGTAGGTGCTCATAGAGTGCATTTGTAAAGGCTTCTGCATCTTGGGCAGTGTTATCCTTTAGCGTGGGGGCTGTGAAACTTACTACCTCTGTCATAAGTAAGATGAAGTTTGCTTTAGAAAAGTTTTTTACTGTGGTTTCCTTAGTTGGGGGTGGTTGTGGGGTGTGGGCATCCAGATTGATTAGTTTATGGTCTGATCTAACCAGTGATGGGCTGACCTCCGGTGTGGAACACCTGTCGCCCATGTTGGTGATGACCAGGTCCAATATGTTTTCACCACTGGTAGGGGAGTTTACCAGCTGATGCAGGGCATTTGAGTTGATGAATTTCAGGAAGCGCTGGGCCTGGGAGTTTGTACTTGAGTAGTTTTCCCAGTGAATGGTAGGGTAATTGAAATTGCCCAATATCAGGGTGTTCGGTAGCACCTTCATGTTTTCCAGTGTCTCCAGAAAGGTGGAGTGGTGGTCCTGGGTCATGGAGGGTGATCTGTAGCAGGCCACAATTTACACTGCAGATTTGCCTGATGTTAGTTGCACATGGATGATCTCAGAGGTATCATGCTGCGCCACTAACCTGGAGGTGTAGGTATCCTTAATGAATATGGCTACACTCCCTCCTTTTGTGTTTCAGTCCGTGTTCTGTGGCCGAAACGTGTGGTATGAGTTGTAGCCCGGTAGTGCTGGGTTGCTCTCTGGAGCCTTGAACCAGGTTTCAGTTACTGCACAGATGTCGACGTTCTCCATACTGAGGAGTGCTTCCAGCTTGTGCATTTTGAGATTTAAACTCCTGGCGTTGAGTAGCATAACCCTCAGTTTTTTGTTAATTGTGCTGTTTACAGAGGTGGTTTGACTTTTGAGCCTTGCCTAACAAAGGCACTATGGGGTCAGCAAGAGCCATGGCCAGTATTCGAAAGCCTAGTGGTGACAGGTGCAAGCCATCTCTTGTGAAGCAATGCAGCTTGTTGAGCATGTCGTCCCAGGCTGACAGACACTGGCTCCCCTTTGAATGACACCAGAAGCTTAGCCAATTGTTGAAATTGATCATTTTTTCTTTATACTGAGGTATCATTCTTGGAGAGGGCAGGATGCTACTCAGGGTCAGGGTCATACCAGCCTGAGCTACATGATCAGAGAGTTCTTTTATGTCTCTTTCATGTAGTCCAGGTAGGTACATCTCAAGTCATTCACACTAACATGACCAATGACAGAGTCATATTTGTATTTGTTCTGGAGTGACATGAGTGCTTGTGTTATGTGGCGGATTCTGGCTCCCGACAGGCAGCTAACAGTAACCTTCTGATTGTTCAGCCTAGTGAGTGGGAAGTCAGTGTGCCTGACTATAGAGTCACCTATTACTAGTGTGTTAGGTATGTTATTTCTCCTTAAGAGCTGTGATTGTGTGACACACTGATTTTGTGTTTTATCTGTTGTCTGGTTTGTGACGGGAGGTGCAGGTTGTTTGGGTGTCTGCTTTGGAGGTCTCTTATGCTTTTGCAGGTTTTTATTTAGAGCCTCCAAGTATGATTTTGTGTATTTATGTGTATTTTTTGCCAGTGCTGTTTTAGTAGGTCTGTGTGCGGCTGGAGGTGTGGTGCAAGTGTTAACCTTCTCCTCTTGACTGTCTGTTCCAGTCTTGGGTGGAGACAGCTTAGCTTCCAGTTTGGCTGTATAATTGCATCTCTGACATATGTTAGTGTTCTGTGGTAGGAGGAGAGGGTTGTTTGTGTACATGAGGCAGTTGTAACATTGCCCCAGGATACCCAGATTACTTTTCAATTTTCCAATAGCATATGCAAATACATTCTTAGAAACTCACTAGAATGATCTAGAATAACAAAATAATTAAATTTATTGGCATCAGTTTTTTTAAATAGAACTGAAATACATTCTATTGAACACTTAATGTCTAGATACAATCACATTTCTAATAAATTGTTAACACTGCAGATATTTAGGGATTTTGTAAACTCAAAGATAAATACAATATTTAACTTGGATAAGGAATCTTTCCCCCAAATATCAGAATTCCTAATTAATATTAATAACAAAGGAAAATAAGTCTTACTTATCACAGATTTATAGAATTCTTAGACTAGGCTTCTTAAGCTAAGAAAATACTTTATGTAATTATTCCACAAAGATAATAATGGAAATTTTACCTATGAAGATAAAAAAAATAGTATTAAAGCCAATAGAAAAAAATAAATCCTCTGTATACTGGAAAATTTTCACCTGAAAATTCTTGCACAGATCATTTGTTACACCTTACAAGGTTACAATTATGCATAAACCAAGCAGAATCAAATGTTGGAGATGTGATTCTGAAGGTAACAGCTGATTGGATACAGATGGTATATGAATGTGAGGTCATCTCCCCTTCTTGAAAATAAATTATTAACATTATTCAAGCATTCTGGTTGGATAGATGTAATATTTCCAAGTCAATGATTTTATTTAATGCTCCAATCCCTGAAATAATTCCCAGGACCCAAGTGCCTCTTCTTTGGTCTATATTAATAATACCTAGGAAAATAATAACCAAGAATTAGAACAGTAAAACTACTTTTTTTCTACTGAATTTCTTAGTATGGCAAAAATTGTATTTAGTATTAAGTTACATATAATTAGGATGAGAACATCTAATATTACTCTTTCCTTTAAGTTGTGGCTAAAACTTAAAGATTTTCTTGAAAAATAGTAACTGTTGTTAATGTCTATTACATTGATATATTACACAGCTGTGGGTATGCAAATAGTTATTCATTTGTTTTATTTCACTCTGATTATTCTTTGTTATAATAGTAAAATATTTTTTACAAATCACATGGTTGTAAAAATAACATTATAGCTTAGCAACAAAATATATCACCCCCCCCCCCCAGTTAACTGGATGTGGAGAGAAAATAAAACAGATCATTACTGGTAAATGAAAAACTGCAAGGTAGTCATATAACAAAATATAAAACCTTTGCTTAGTACTTAATTAAACACATGCCCATTACTGCCTAACTTAGCTGCAGCAACAGTAGAATGAAAAGGAGGGACCTTACACTGCTGTAATAACCCTATTATTCAAATATCTACTGCTTTGTTGACCCGCGGTAGTGGTGCTGCAGTAGCGTTTTCGCCTCACAGCAAGACGTTGTCCCGTTCGATTCTCAGCTAGAGCGTCTTCTGTGTGGAGGCATGCGTGAATGGGCATGCCTTCATTGAAGGTTGTGCATCAGGGCTGGTAACTCGGCATGTAAAAATCCACTACCAAACATTAGCGGACCGGAGTTCCGCTGTGGTGACCCCTAACCGGGATAAGCCGAAAGACACAACAACTACTGCTTTGTTGAATACACTCAAATGAGTGCACTATGCTTATTGTAAGGATCTTTGCTGCAGGAAATGCTAATAAAGTTCAAAGGATATTAACCTGCCTACCCTCAGCTCTCAAAGATGTGTCATAGCATGCAATATAGAACAGCCAAAGCAAATCTTGTACTATTTCTGGACTGTACATTAAGCTGTTAATGTTTGAAAATGTGTTAATGGATATCAGAGTTGTACAAAAATAGATACAAGAAGAAACATAATAAAGGAAGGTTTTTGTAATTACTGCTTGACTTTCTTATCACAGTTTTGTTGTATTTATCATAAATTCTAATAAAAGTTAGTGCTTATAGCCAATTAGCTAACCAACTTGAAGGGGTCTTTAATAATCCTTTTTAAATGAGCAACATAATTTTCCTATCATCTAATACACTAATAGCTGATCAGATTTCTCAGAGCATTTCTTCCTTCTGTGTACTACCCAAGTTTTGCCTGTAGATCAACAGTACATATAACTTTTTATCCTTGGTCACCTGCTTATGGAAGAAAACATGAAATGTCCACTCATGGCATTAGAAGCCAGTGATTTGCTTATGTTCAATAAATAGTAAATTAAAAAGTGATGACTCTGTTCTTAGTTATACCCTGACATTAATGTGCATTGTTCTTAACAGACCTTCCTTTAAGATGTTAGTATTTTGTGGGGTTTCGATGATTGCAAGCCAGGAGCAATCATTATTTATTTTATTTATTCCAGTTTGATGACTGGGAGGTCCACTGGGCTTGGGGGGGGGGGGCATTTTCAGTGGAGACCCGGGGAGAACAGCTCCACAACACAAAGTTTACTTTCATGAATAGTTTCAAAGACAGTTTGCATTACAAACAACAGGTTGCATTCAAAAAAAGAAAAAAAACAAAGAATTACAGTTTTGTTCAGGAGAAAAAGACAGGCATATAGCATAATAGCTAGATTTTACTGTTTAGTTACATATATGATCTACATTTGAGAGTGAGGTTAGGAAGGTAAGAAGGTTATCCAGGAGTAAAGGGGGAGGAGAGCTTGAGAGGTATGGGCTGAAGAGTACAGTTGCATTTCCTGTTTAGACAGGGGTAGGAATGAAGTTGAGTTTTAAAGTTATTAAGGTTGTGACAGGCTCTCAGTGTGGAGGGCAGAGCATTCCATTTCTTAGCTAGGGAGAAAGATAAAAGAAGCTGACCAGCTGGTCGCTTGGGTCTTTGAACAGTGATCAGGTTTTGGTGGGTAGATCTGAGGAGTTTATATGGTTGTAGTATATTGGATAATGCAGGGCAGTTCATAGGTTGGAACAATAATTTGTGGGCTGTGAAGATTTGGAGAAAGTCAAGTTGATTGGGGAGTTCAAGCTAGTTTAATGAGTGAAGAGAGGTGCAGTGATGAGAGGAGGATTTGGCATTGGTGGCGAATCTGGAGATTTTGTTGCAACATACTTCCAGTTTGGGGGTAAGTGTGGAAGATAAATTAGTGAGCAGAGGAGCGCCATATAGTAGAAATGGAAGGAGATAGGTTGTGGCGAGAGTTAGTCTGGTGGGAGGAGAGAGGAAGTGGTTGTTTCTGTAAAGTAGGCCAAGTTTTATGTGTGTTTTCTTGATGTTTAGCTGGATATGAGTGTTACATTTTAGGTGATTACCAATGGTGACACCAAGAAGTTTGGCGGAGGGTATGACCTCGATAGTGGAGTTGTTAAGGCTGGTAATTTGAAGTGAGTTTTTATCAAGAGGGGAGGATTTTGAGGGAGAGAATAGAAGGATCTTAGTTTTGTTGGAATTTAGTGAGAGGTGATTTTGGAGCATCCAGTTTTCAGTGGTTGAGAAGGCAGTTTGTGTCAGAAATTGGAGCTCTGTTAGGTTAGTGGTGCAGCAGATCAAAGTGGAATTGTCAGCGTATTGCACAATTTTGGTATTAGGTATGGCTTTGTGGAAGTCATTAATAAAGATATTGAATAGCAATGGGCCAAGTATGAAACCTTGGGGTACTACAGTGGGGGTAGGAAGGAAATTGGAGGTGGCCTGGCCCCATTTCATGGCTTGGGACCTGTCAGAAAGATAGCTGGAGAACCATGAAAGAGTTTTTTGGGAGAGGTTGAGATTAGAGAGATGGTTTAGTAGGTGGGTATGGGAGATGGAATCAAAGCTTTAGATAAGTCCAACAGAATAGAGGATACCATATTACCAGAGTCACAGAGTTGGTACTGTGTCCTGGGCGGAAGCCATGTTGGGGAGCAGAGAGTAGCTGGTGTTTGGTAAGGAATGGCAAGAGCTGCAGGTGGATGCATTTTTCAAGAAGTTTGGAGATTGGGGAGAGGATGGCTATGGGGCAGAAATTGGAGATGTTACAGTTTTTGCCACCCTTGTGGAGTGGAAGAATAAATGCAGTATGCCATAGTTTGGGTACATAGGATTCAAGTAGTGATCTATTGATCAGGATGGTGACAGGCAGAGCAATAACGTCTGAGGCTATTTTTAGGAAGGAGGAAGGAATGCTGTCAGGGGCATTGGAGCAAGGCTTTAGTTTAGAGAGAAGTTTCTTTATTAGGTTTGGTGGAGACTGGTTTGAATTCGAAAGAAGGGGGGAGGGAGAGGAAGATTGAGCAGGGAGGGGTGGAGGGTTATTGTTGGTAAAGGTCTTGGTTAGCTCAGCGATAGAAGAGGTGAAGAAGGTATTGAATAGAGAGGCAATTTCAAGGTCAGATTTGCTGGTGTCTGGACTGTGGTTGTTTTTTGTACCTGGCCTAAGGAGGGAATTAATAGAGTTCCATAATTGTTTGGGGTTTTTTTGCATGATTTGCTTGTAGTTTGATGTAGTAAGACTTTTTATCTCTAATGACTTGTTTTTTGGATAGGTTTCTCAGCTGTTTATATTTAAGCAAGATTTCTGGCTGTATTGTTGGTAGGCTTTCCAGGTTTTATCCCTTTGTAGCATAATCTTTTTGGTATCTTTGGTGAGCCATGGGGCGGTCTTTGTTTTAACTCTTTTTGTTCTTATTGGAGCTAGGGAGTTGAGGACAGTTATGAATGCTGAATTGAAATAGTTAACGGCTGCGTCTAATGGTAGAGTTTTTAGGTGGTTCCAGTTAATTAGTTTAAGGGAGTCAGAGAAAGTAGTAGGGTTAAAGTTAGATAGGTTACGAGTATGAATGTACTGGTGAGAGTGTGGGGCAGTGGGTGTAGCTCGACGGGTGAAGGCAGGGAGGTGGTCTCCTAATGGGTCAGTAATAACACCAGATTTTATGATTTTGTTAGGGTGAGATACTAGGATCCAGTCAAGTATGGATCCTGGAGGGTTGGTTTTGTTAGGTCTAGTAATAAAGTTAGTAAGTTGAGTGAAGTTAAATAGGTTGATTGTTATGGTGGGATTAGGGTTAATGATTTTTTTCCAGTCAATATTTACATCTCCCATAATGTAGGTTTCTAGCTTAATATTAGAGGAGGTCCAGTAGAGGATGTCTTCCAGAGTATTGGTGTTGTTACCAGGAGGAATATAGAGGGAAATGATGCAGATGCTTTCATGGTTGTTTATTTTTTGTAGGCCAGTTACAAGTTCAGCATTATTGAAAGAAGGGATGGGATTAGGGTAAGGAGTGATGGACAAGTCGTTGGAGTAGATTAAAGCTACATCACCACCTCTTCTACTTAGGTAGTCAGATCGGAGAGAATGAAATCCAGGGAGAAGGAATTCGGAGTCACTTATGTGAGGTTTTAGCCAGGTTTCAGAGATGGCTACAATGTCAGGTAAGGTGTGATGGTGAGGAATTTGAGGTATTTACTGGTGGTTTTGTTATTGGTGCTGGGGTGGTTTGTTGGAGAATAGGTTGGTCCTGGATCGGGGTGAATGTTGCTGGCTAAGCAAAGGTAAGTAAAATGAGGAATAAGTTTATTAGGTTTGTACTTAGAAGTGGCTGGTAGTGAATGGGTTTAGGTTTGTAGTATTTAGTAGTGTTTGGGAAAAGTTTTATTTTTAAGAGAAGGATAGGGTGGGAGGGAACTAAAGAGGCAGAGATGTTGTGGAAGTGGGCTGTAAGGAGGCAGTGGGGAGGAAGAGGTGGGGGGTACAAATGGAAATCAGTATAGGAGCTGGCATGGAAAAGAGGTAGTAGAAGAAGGATGAGGATGGATGTAGAGAGAAGGATTTTAGGAGCAAGGGAGAGCATGGTAGTTGGAGTTAGAAGTGATAGCGAGGAGGGTAATGGGATATTAGATGGGAGGGGGGGTTGGTAGTGAGAGCCAGGTAGGTTGGAGGAAGGGGTGGGGGAAAGGTATGTTAGGATTGGTTGGAGGCGAGGGAGGGATATAATATATATAATAAATCTGTCTAAAGAAAAAAAATGTTACTGATATAAATCGATCAATAGCTTCTTGTATAGTGTACAATGACAGAGACTTTTGCAAGGCTTTTTTCAAAAACAAAAAAAATGTCAATATAAATTATCAGACTGTTCATCAATTTCTGCAAAAATTATAAAAGGAATATTTCACAGCACGTCCTAATCACATACACATGTACATGAATGTTTTTTATACAAAATCTGATAATATTTAAGTATGTAAATATCACAACCAAAAAGGAGCCTTCTTCTTATAAGCCAAACCACTTTTCCGAATTGTCCAAAAAGACACTAACAGGCCAAAGGCACTAAAGTGAATAAAGTGCTCACAAAGTTCAGAAAGGAAATTATAAACACCCCCAAGATACTAAAATCTTGCAGGAAGTTCTAACATAGATACATGACTGATGACAAAGCCACAGCTTAAAACCCAACACAAAGAATTGCATAATAGTACCTTTTTGGAACTTGACCACCCAGGAGAAACTACCTCATTGATAAAACAACCCTAAAAGTAGTCAGGGATTTGGAGACTCATGTAGATAGCAACCTAGCTTTTAACTAACATGTGTCTAAAGTAGTTAGAAAATGTTTCTGTGTTACTCAACTTATAAGTAAGGGCATGGCATCTAGATCCAGGAAATGAATCATTCCACTGTACTTATCCGTCATCATTTCCATCATTCAGTGCAACATTCCTTTGGTATGAATCTGACAAAGCACATGCAACAAGTGGAACATCCACAGATATTCCTCACAAGAAGAATACAGAGTGTAAACACAATATTCTTTGCAGATCACCTCAAAGCACTATCTCTATACTATGTTTCCTACAGACTGCTGAGAAGCAATTTATTCCTGACAAACAGACATCCTTGGATTATGTTCTGATGGACCTTTTCCATGTCCACAAAATGAATAGCACCAGAACTACAAGAATTAAGGGTTTAAACTTTGCTTTTAATTTAAATACAATACGATACCTTATAGGAACAGTCATGTATCCAATGGCGGCTCGTGGCATCGGACTGCAGGATTGCAGCCCCCAGGCTGAGTGTGAAGAAAAGAAAGTTTAAAAAATAAAATGTTTATAAATTAATTTTATTTTTACATAATCATTTACTGGCTGGCTGCAGTGCTTTGCTTAGCGTGAGTCCGACTGAATCACAAAGTCACGGAACTCAAACTGTGCATGCTTGGCGAGTTCCGTTTTTTTTTTTTTTTTTTTTTTTATAATTAGTTTCTGTAAACCTGAACTGCTATATAAGCAATCCAGATTAAGGAGAGAAGGCATCAGTGTGATGCGTAGAAATCTATGTAGTTTAACCACACAGTAAAGTGGAACAGCCAGATGGCTACTGATTGGTTCTCACTCTCTTTCCGAAAAACAGAGCGAGAAACAATCAGCAGTAGCACAGTACTTTCCCTTTAGTTGCTACCGGCATTGCTGAAACAACTTGTTAGGTTTTGTGCTTTATTATGGAAAGTTATCAAAGAAATGCGCAAACTTCAGAAGAAAGATGCATTTGTGGAAGGTGATGTACATTCAAAAAGTGGAATGAACTTTTGATATTTGTTTCAGATTGGAGAATTCAATGTGAAAAGGCAATATGAAAACTTAGGGAATGTGACTGCAAAATGAAAGGCATTAATAGCAGAGAAAATGTGTTATGTATCGGCACAAGCAGTTGCTATACACCCTTTTCAGTGGTATAAGCAGTTTGGGAGGGTCCCATCTATACTAGAACATATAAGGCTGAAGTTTTCCAGGAGAAAACAGTATGCAGTGCACACATGAAACCCTGTACAGAGAGCTTAATGAAAATTAAAATGAAAACTCTTTAAGGTTGGTGTGATGGCTAGAATGTTTATCCCTTAGAAACAAGGACAGGATTTGATTTTCATCTTTGGAAGGGAAAGTGGCTATGCTTTAATTGGCCTACAAGGATAGCTTGCCTAGAACTTACCTATGAACCTATTAAAAGAAATGAGACAAGCTAATAACTCCCATACATCTTAGAATAGGATATTTTTTCAAATAAAATGAAAAGAAAAAGGAACATGACTTGTAATAAGAGCAAAAGATGGTAATAATTCATAGATATTATTTATTTTTATGTTACTTTTGGATTTTAGTATGATAAGTTAAGGAGGTATGTTACCAAACGTGAGACCATCAGCCTGTATTTATTTGGAAGTTTACACACCAAAGAATAAAATATATTAAACAGTATGACTAAAAGATCTTTACAATTTAAGAGACAGAAAAATAAACAATATAAATAAATCAATGTATGACAGTGTCAAGGTATCCTAGAATGATAAAGATATGCTCTAGAATATAGGTAGCATTTATAAGATCTCCAAAATGAAGTTTTGGTTTCAATATCTGAAGTAAAAAAGGCAGCTGATTACACAGGAATAATTCAAAGTTGGCAAAAGACATATGATCCATGAACTCAAGGCATATGCTGGAAATGATAGAAGCCCATTATCTATAATTTAAGATTATTGGGGTTACAAAGTGGGAACAAAACTCCTGTAACTATTGACCATGAACCTGTTTTTCAGTTTGCCATCGATTCCCTATTTCAGCATACTGGCTTACATTTTTTAATGTTAACATATGCAATTTATTCTTCAAGGGAAGCAAGCACTGAATTTGTAGATGAAAACACTGAAATATAAAGTTGTTTTCTAGCAGCAACCTCTTTATTAGATTCAGATTTCTTTAATGTGGAATTATTCAGATGACTTTTACTTCTGCAGAGATTGTGCATATTGACTGAATTGGTGGATTGTAATGACAAAAGTTTGAGAGGCCTTTTATGGTCTAAATGTTCTGAATTGGGCAGCTTTGTTATTAGTGGTTCATATGTTTTGTTTCATTGTTTACTGTAAAAATGTTCAAAACTATAAATTTAAAATGCTGTCTAAAAAGTGCTGCTGTATTATACAAGGGATATAATTTAATTAATATGTTTTATAATTGAATACATCAGGAAGGTGAATCAAAGAACTTTTGCATGGTCCTAAATATGTGCAAGGGGCAAGGTAACTTAATCCGCCACCGGCCAAATGCATTTTCTTTAAATGTGGGTTTCAGTGGTGTTTCAAGGAATGAATTTGAAAGGCAGAGACGTTTTAATGATAAGTCTGTTTTCACTGTAACACTGTATTGCTTTGTTTAGCAAATGTCTTTCAGTGTTTATGCTATAAAATGTGAAATAAAAGTTGTAAATTAAATCCAAATATCTGTAATCACTGTAGCAGTAAAGCATAAAACAGTATGCACACAGTTTTTAACATTGGAGGCAATGTGTTTTGGGGACTGTTGATGATTTTATTTCATTAACATAATAGTCTGGGAAGGTCAACCAGATGCTAGTGATCAATGTCTTTTAGGAACTGTTGATGACTTTCTTTTTTAATATACTATCCTGGCAGGAGTCAAAGAGCTACTAGGTATGCAGTGTGTTCTGGAGAGCCATCTGTGGATGACACCTGTTTTTTTAAGCTAGTATTTTTTGCAGGGCTAGTCAAGATACATTAGGATGGCTTATCAATGTTTTGTTGTTGAAACAAACTCTTACTTTTGCATCAGTAAAGTGTGCATGGGTAAACTGGAGTAAGATCACATGCAAGTTCTTGGCTATGTGATATCAAAGAAATACTGTAATGTAACTGTAATCTTTTATTTTCATTATTTTAAACTTTGTAGGCTCAAAGCAGATTCTCTGGGTAGGCAGTTGGAATGGGTCAGTGCTTATGTGTAAATAGAATGACTGCAGTTCTAGCTTGCTTTGCAAGACTAATGTGCATTTGAGTGAAGTAAGATCAACCATAAGCTCTGAACTGAGTGTTGTTTATGTGAAAAAAAGAATACTTAGCTTAATGACAGTATTGTCTTTTTCATTGTTTTTGTTTTTAATCTTGCAAGATCAAATCAGATAGTGTGGGTGGGGTAGGCACTGGGAATCGGGGCTGGGTGTGAATTAAACAAATTGCCCTGTTGTTTCCTGTTGTAATTATATTTTTGTAAAACTAATACTTTTTTGTCTGCATTTTAAGATGAATGTAAAATAATTAGTGAGTTAATGTGTTTTCTGTAACATAGCTTCATCCCTTTGTAGTTGGCCACACCCCTTTTCTAGCTGACCATGCCCATTCAGCTGTATCCTGCAGCCCCCCTTTGATATGAAGTCACCAGCCACCACTGCATGTATCTTAGAGAAGCTCCACATTCTCTGGAATATGCTTCCCATCCATGTGAAGCCATGCCCTTCCCTAACCCTATTCAAGTGCAACCTGGACCAGTGAATCGGAAATTTGGAAATTCACCCCTGATCTGACACCTATGTCTCTGATGGACAGAAGCAGCCATTAAATCATGCCCTAACTGACATAGACTCCTTAAAATAATCTCCAAAGCATAACCACTCATGGGATACATTTGTATTGCATGGCTGTACTTGTAAAGACCCCAGTGGTCGTTAGCTTAGTATACACCTTTGCACATGCGTACCTATTAACACATCAAACTAAAGAAATCATTGAGAAGGAAATACCAGCAAAGAATGATTTTCTAGGATCAGTTATTTAGGTCTGTTGAGCTTATAACCTCAAAGTAAAGAAAGAGCTATTTTTTTCAGCAAATTCCAAATCCTAAGCAGGTCCACAGAATCTGTAAGAGGCAACAAATGAAAAATTCCTTCTGCAAATATTTCATAGCTGTTTGAGAACCTATAGGTTGATCTAATAACAAACAAGCATACATGTAAGGTAAACAAACTTTAAAAATGCCAAGTTGCCAATGCAGCATTACATGAGGATACAAAACATCCTAATTTCTGTGGCAGCGAAGAGAAAGATGAGTGTTTTCAAGATGAAGCCCTTTCTTTATGCATGCGTAATGCTGTCTGTTAAATTACCACGAGTTATTCTACTCATCCTTCTGATTTCTATCTTAACATGGGTGTGAAGGAGAGTAAGCTATTCTGTTGGTGAACACAGGACTCTAATGTACTATGTGCAGAAAGCAGAACTCAGTAGGCAGGCTCATCACCTGTTTGTTTCTTTTATGAGGAAGAAAAAGGATCATCCAAAAATGAAGCAGTCAGTTCCCTTGGTTATCTAGCTGCATTGATTTCTGTTAAGATAAGTTTATGAAAACACTGTCTGAAAAAGTTAAGGCTTACATTAGCAGGTCAGCCTCTATGACAACAGCCTTTATCCGGAATGTTCCCACTCAGAGTTTTTGTGAAACTGTCACGTGGTCATTAGGCCATGCATTGTCAAAACATTAGAAGCTGGATAGCTAATCAAAGGGTAAAACGTTCTCTGCTACAGCAGTACTTTCCACACCAGCCACCCTTATGCAGGCAAGAAAATGCACTGCTTTGTATTATCCCAAAAACATATATTAATCTTGTAGCAATGATGTATACAGTGTAGCTGTGTGATAACACAGATTAACAATCTTTTTACAGATTAACAATTGTTATACCAAGTACAGGACTGTTGCCAACGTTGCAGGGATAGGTGGTCTTTCCACCTGCCCCTTGTACTACTATGTATATATTGTATTGAGTAATCACTATTTATTTTATTATGGTTCCTTCATAGTCTTAGTAGCTTATGAGAGTTTAGTGAAGTGTGATATTCTATATAGAAGTAGAAACTAAGTACAAGGTGTTTCATACTCCTGACATATTTTATATTTGAATTATTTTATATTCATGCTTCATTCTTATATCCATTGATTTTAGACTGTCATATGGGCATTTATGGGGAAGTCTCCTTACTAGGGCAACAAAAGGAACAGACATGAATATGAAAATTTCTCACTTTCTTTACCAGGCTGCCTTTTAATGACAACAGTTCGAGAATGCAACACTGCATGATAAGAGATATTTCACCGTTGTAAAATTTGGCCAAAGATATGTTTCTACAACTGCTAGACATCACATTCACATGAATGACTCCTGCAGTAATGATCGTATAATATAGCCCCATAATATCAATGTGGTGAACTGTCAAACAAATGTACTTTGATTTCATCAATACACTTATTCGTGTTGTTGATAATACTGAATAAATATAATTGAGATATGTTTTAAGGTAATTATGTAACACTGAATTTAACAAAAATGTTTGTCTAAGTATAATCCTTATACTTACGGAAATCCGAAATGAGAAGGCTAGTACATAATGCAAAAGAGAAGGAGAACCCACATTATTAAATGCTAACTAGCCCTCTCTATTGTTTTGAGTCAACTGTCACTTGAGTAGAATGTGAACAAAATAACTATTGTGGCAAATAATGCAAAGACTTGCATTTGAAACATTACTGCCAATCTATTTTATTGTAAGAAGAGAAGGATTAGTCTTTCAATTAGAGAATATAATTTTATCTATGGATCTGTTTGAAACATTGAACTAGGTCTTAGAAGCACTTATAGATGGAGTAGCATGCTATCCAAAGCACTTACATAACTTCCATTTCTGAAAATAGAGATCTGGCAGCTCTAAAGCAGTGTAAGGTAGTAAGGGCCCATGTAGCTCTAAGCCAAGCTCCCAATCAGGAATCAGGCTCACTAAACTGCAAAAGTTAGAACATTTCCATTGGCAATGCATGACACTATAAAACCTCTAAGAAATGGAGTAGCCTTTCAAGATCAGTAGAGCTGTATAGTACAGTAAGCATCCCACCTTTATGCCACATCTGCTACTGCAAACTATAAGGGGGTGGTGGCCACAATACCTTCAATACAAGGTTTGACATATAATTGGAGCCAGATGAAGACCGGCATGGAGTGTGGGGTGCCTGCTAAAGGCCATGTCCATAATCAGTAGTATTGTGCAAGAGACATAATCTTTATATGCATGGGATGAATCCATGCTGCCCTTTTTAAGCATGTTTGAACTGTTCTTTAGCAGTGCAGCTTTGCAGCATGGCAGCACCACCTTTTTAGCCAGAAAACAACAAGAATGTAGTATTACAGTCAGTACATAGGCGGTGCTGTGGAGATGGTCACATTTGGAGACTGTCATTTCCACCTATAAGTCAGAATTGGTACTGCAGAGAGGCAAGATGCCTTCATTGTCAATTCTCACATATGTATGAAGTACCAACTCTCACATATTACAGGAGTTATATGGAAGGCCAGAATAAGGTGTTCTTGGTGGATATCCAGCATGCTAGGTGATTGTCAGATTGTAACAGGAATGGGTAGTGAGATATATAAACATGGAATGCTTGTGATTAGCATCACTGGATCCTGGCATATCTGGTATCCCTTACATTACTGGCATAAACAGGTTAGTGTTAGGTAGTGCTTGGAGTACTATGCCCATTGGTATGATGTCCTAGAAGAGGCTGCAGGTGTAATTCAGTATACGGGTAGCATTGCAGAATGGAAGAGGCTCTCTACAGTGCTACCCCAATTCTTTTGGAATCCTGCAGCTCATTTCCGGAAGCCCTGATCCTCTTTCCAGTTCCCATTCACATTACCCCCTCCACCACAGAGTTCATTTTGAATTCAAGATAGGAATGGTCCGACACTGTTCGTAGACTTGGAATAGCTAAATCAAATGCAGCAATACAATTTTAAATTGTTTACTGCATAAGGGCCAACACAGTAAATTTGTAGGAAAAAAGACAGTCCTGCAAAAATACTGCAGTTCACTTTATTTCATTTTTATTTTGTAACTGCTACAAGCATAGATTTGCAGGAAAAATAATACTATAATGAAAAAAAAACACTTCGCAACTAGAAATCAATCTATGTCTTTAACACTGCACATCAGGAAACATTCAGTTATTCCAGAGTTACAGATAATTACGTTAGACTTATTACACAACCCTTGCTTTCCTCTTATAATAAATAAAATATGTGGTAAGCTACCAAACAACATCCACACCAAGTTAATAATCCAATTGCAATTTGTCTCTAAATAAGTAAGGGGATGTGAATTACCTACTATTCAAAATGATACATTTGTTCTAATGCTGTCGCCATACTGATACACATGCAAACAGAAGGAGTGCCCAGAATGCATTGTGCTTATTAATCAGTTAAGTCATTACTGCCCTCTCTTATCTGTCCCTAAGCTACAGTCTTGTAGTAATTTCATTTTCTAAAGAAGACAAATTATGAAAGAAAATCATAAACAATGCCATGATAGTAAAGTATAGGGTCTGATCACTATATAAGCATATAGTTCTCTGTTCTAGTGATATGAAACCACAAATCATTCAGAAAAAATACAGATTTCATCATATGCATTTATTTGTAGGTCAGACATTCTGTGCACAAATAATTTTCTTAAAGATACAGAACAGACAAGGGTGCAATACGGCTAACATGCAATTAAGCACAGTCAAGACTTCCTGACTTACAAGAAGATGGTTTCTGTTACAGTTTTCTCCTTCACATGTTTCCAATTAGACATCAGAATAGAGAGGATAATTTTTGCCCAAGACAATCTGTGACATCTGTTTAATTATGAAAATACAAGTACTGGGAGCTTACATGAGGCTAGCTATGCCAAAAAGAAGGAGCTACATTGCTCTGAATGCCCTCAAGATTTATTACAGTCCCTAGGGCTGGTTTAGCACTGCCGATTAATTCTGTTCAGGTAAGGTCTGAAAGTCTCAGTGGAGGGTTTCAAAAGCAACAACAATAAATAAGTGAGGAAAAGGCTTGTTGAGGCCCAGCTGCACACCACGTCTGTAGATAAATAAATCATCAGAGTTATGAGCCAAAGAAAGAGGGAGAATGAAAGAAAGAAAGAACACTAGAAGACTTTTCTGACTTATTAAACTGGAAACAACCAATAAAATAATAATCATTATCAGGGAAAATCTGGCTGGCATGGGATACAATCTATTGATCTTCACATATAAGTTTGTGTTCAGCTATTCCACAACTAGTGAAGTACTGAATACAAATATGTATTTTCTGGACTTTCTGACTTTACTTTGTGAAAACAAAACAAATTTTCAATGAAAGTATTAACAGCAATGGGCATATATGTAAGTAGGCCGATTGCAAATTATCCAAACTGCTTTTTGAGGAAAAATAAATCACCTGTCAGTCAATACATTCTGCAAGCATTCTGAAGTCAGTGCAGAGAATACAAAATACAGGTCATTCAGTCATAATGAGACTATTGTTTAGATAACCATACTGTCAAGCACACAAAATTACATCACAGGAGAAAAATATGCTTTACTTTTATTCTGTATCAGTAGTACATAATGGATGGTTAAGCAGTCATAGTTTCTTTAATGTGCACAGATACTCACTTCTAAACTCCTGAAAGCAACATTGGGGTCTTTCTGGCTGCAATTATGAGAACATCGCTTTTAGAAACATAGTCACTGATGCTGCATTTTAAAACTAGGCAGGTTTGGATGTGTCATTATATTGACTACATTCGTTTTACTTAACTGTATTTATGGCATAGTGAAATATTGAAATAATGAAGGGATTAAAAAGTGGGACCTGTTTCGTAGATTCATAAACTGTTACTAGGCTAATAACCCGGTGAGCCTTTCTAAACATAGCCAAGTTTTCCCAAAAGAATAATGATGCCCTGTATCCAAACAGGACATTGAGAGCCAGGCATTTATAAGCTACATCTGTCATGGGTGTCAGGGCTGGTGTAAATTTCCTATTCCTCATCCACTGGTCTAAGTTGTGCTTAAAATGATTAATAGACAAGCTCAGGTTCAAATGGATGGGAAGCCTGTTCCGTAGGAGGGGCAGTCTCCGGGACACATTTCTGTCTCTATGAGCATGTTCTGTTAAGTCACAGAAAAAAAAATTCAAGTCTTTTTTAGATATTTCTGCTACTCTTTGACTTAACAATTTGTAGGATAGCCATAAGTGTGGGGTTTGCAGATCCTTTGTAAGCCAGACATAGACCACCTCTCAACAAACTATAGGAGACTTAGTAGTGGGAAAGGACTTTAAGATGTTCTGCATAAGGAAGGTTTATTATGCTTTGTATTATTTTTTGTAAGGGACCTCTGAGGTTGCTCTAGTTGCTGCATATGCCTGGTCAGGTACACACCAAAGACCATTCTACTTTATGATTGGTCTTATAAGGGAGAGTACAGTGGGATAATGACCTCATTGGACCTAGATAAAAACAGCCCACCAAAACTCCAAAAGTTAAATGGCCAAAATACAGATCCACAGCTCAAACAGGGCGATAACCACCACAGGCACAGTTCGCAGAATAATTGTCACGATGCAACAGTTAAAAATCCAGTTTATTAAAAACAAAGAAAATACACTCCAAAAACGGTCAGGTTAAGCACTTTCATCTGACTACGATCAGACTTCATCAGAACCATTAATTACCAGTTGATTGACCCTTATAAAGTCATTTTGGCGCCAAAAAAACTGATAAACCAAAATGCTTTTTTAATAAAACAAAAATACTTTTTTAAAAATACTTTGATTTAAAATGCTTTTCCAAGTAAGAAGTGTCAGTTAAAATGTGCACCTCAGTAAAACATTTCCAAGTGTAAACACATACAAATAAAAAACAATAAATTATTAATTAAATAAATAAATAAAAAAAAATTAAAAAGTGAATAATTGAGTGAATAAACACATACATAGCACATTTTAACACACATTTTAACTGACACTTCTTACTTGGAAAAGCATTTTAAATCAAAGTATTTTAAATCAAAGTATTTTTAAAAAAGTATTTTTGTTTTATTAAAAAAGCATTTTGGTTTATCAGAAATGACTTTATAAGGGTCAATCAACTGGTAATTAATGGTTCTGATGAAGTCTGATTGTAGTCAGATGAAAGTGCTTAACCTGACCATTTTTGGAGTGTATTTTCTTTGTTTTTAATAAACTGGATTTTTAACTGAACTGTGCCTGTGATGGTTATCGCCCTGTTCGAGCTGTGGATCTGTATTTTGGCCATTTAACTTTTGGACTCATTGGACCTAGATGCCATTCCCTTATTTATAAATTGTGCAATATAAAAGGATTTTTTCATGACTGTGGCCATATGTTGGTCAAAGGAAAGGCTACTGTTTATGTGCTAATCCAGAAAACTGACAACTAGATGGACTCTTAGGGGTGCATTATCAACATGGTAATTAGCTGGAATGGCTGACTTCCCAAAGGGTGAAATTATGCATTTCTTAGCATCAAGTTTAAGACCATGGCTTTGGCACCATTTGTTAGTCAGAGATAGAACTTCTTGAAGAATGCTAGTATCTGTAGGGGAGTCAATGAAACTTAAGTCAGCCATAAACCTTCAGCATTTGCTTCCATTTCAGAGAAAATAGATGCCAAAAAGAAGCATGCCCAGTGCCAAGTCCTGGGGGTCTACTCCAGTGACTGTCCTCATGGTGGAGGTGACCTCTCCTATTTTGACCTCCTGGGTCTTATCAGTAAGCAAGTTGGCTATCCAGTGGGTGATAAAAGGATTTATACTTAAATCATTGAACCTGTCTACAATGCCTGAGTGTGGTATTGTATAAAAATCCTTGGCCAGGTCGAGGTAAGCTATGTGCACAGTCCTATCTTCATCCAACACTTTGGTGACTCTCAATAAAGTCCATCAGATTTAATAAGTATGCTCTTCCTTTAACAAAGCTGAACTGTGATGGGTCCAGTGTTTGCAGGTTACCTATGTCATCATTTATCATGTCCATGATGAATATTTCCATGGCCTTATTTATGAGGATGATGGAACGTATGGCCCTGTAGTTACCGAGATCAGTGGTTAGACCTCCTTTGTGCAGGGGAATGACTGTAGCCATCTTCCATTCCTTGGGCACAAAACCTGACTGAAGGTTCCAGTTGAAAAATGATTCAAGTGGACCAGAGAGGTCATGTTTCATGCTATTTATTGAACATCCTGGGATCTTATTGTGGCCATTTGATGCAGTGATTTTGGCCTTGGAAAGTGCATTGATGACCTGTTCCTTAGTAATGGTTGAGGGGATTGTGTTATGTGTTTTTTCCTTTGGACTATTGGGTGGGAGTGGGAAATGGAGAAATTTGAGCTGAACCTGTCAGCCAAAAGGTTAGCAATGTCCTCCGGTTCAGTGTGGGCGATGACATTTACAATAAGTTATGCACATTATTGTGTATCTCCTCTGAAGTTATGGACATAGTTGTTGAAAGCTTTGTGGTTGTCCTTTGCTTGAGAAGCTATTTTTTTCTTCAAAATATTCCTTTGAAATATTAATTAACCATCTTAGCTGCCTGATATTCTGAGACTCATTAGTGCAGGTCCCAGAATAGCAAGAATGAATGACTGAAAATGCAGACTTAAGTCCAAGACTACTGTTTCTCAGAATATTCCCTTTTCCCCAATGTGTGTGTGGTGACCTAGGAATTGGTATATATAAGTTTGGGGGACTTGACCCCCCTCCACACAAAAATAACTTTAACAGAGAAGAGTGATATTTGACATTCACTGTTTTCTTATATTTTCTAACTATTTTTCGTAATTCTGGGGGTCTTACTTAACAAGTTTCAGAATTACAGCAGGGAGGTCTGAAGGGCTGGTTTGTTTGGAGAGACCTAGATGCATGGAAAAGTATAAAGTAGAAGAGATGATAAACAGAAAAGTTGTAATTTATAAGCACTGCATTGTTAGAGGGTATAAATGGAAGGGATGGAGCTGCACATAAAGGTAAGTGAGGGAGTGGGACAAGTGACAACTTTTAAAGAGGAAGTAGTTTTCAGAAAATAACATGTCAATATGAGAGCCATATCGAGCTGGAATGTTGTGCATGAATAAGTCGTTACAGTATTTCAGTGCTGTTTAACGAAGGCAAGGAAATGAAGGTGCATTGTTTGGGTGATGGAAGATCTGCACAATGACTAAAAGATGGGCTCTGATAATACATCATCAGTAGATTGCAAGGTTCCAAAACCTCTCCACCAGTGTTTCAAATCTAGCAGCTTTCCACTGTCCTGTACAGTTCTGAAGTATCAGTTGTGAAATAAAATGAGTTTGCAGAGACCTATAATCCAATACCAATCTGTTTTTCTTTTTAATCTATAAATGACTGTACAAAGGAAAATTTACTTTGCAACAGGAGGAAAATTTATTATTATTAGAGAAATGCATAAAATACCTAACTTAACTCTTGTTGTGGTCATTTGGGCACAGCAAACAGCAAAATACATATCATAGGCTCATAGGATCATAGGAAGTTACTAGGCTAATGGCCCCAGGGCCCTTACAAACCTAGCCAAGTTCAACCTGTGTTCCCAAGGGTGTCTGGTTCAAGCAGACACTAAAATCAGCACCTATTGCCCCGGTCCAAGAGGGACACAGCTGGAACCCCCGGAGTGAATTTCCAGTTACCCATTCAGTCATCCAAACTGTGCTTAAATAGGGCCAATGAGGAGCGTTGTTTGTCATGAATAGGAAGCTTGTTCCAATGGTGGGGCAACCTCTGTGAGACAAATCTGTCTCTCCAGCAAGTTCTGTTTATGTCACAAACCAGGTTAAGGTCCTTTGAGTGAATGACCCATGTACCATTTGACTTGCGAATGTGCAGAATTTCCATCAAAGCTGAGTCAGGAATTGCTCTATATGCAAGGTGCAGGTCGCCTCTGAGCAGTCTGTATGACACAGAGTAAAGTGACAATGATTTCAGTCTGACAGCATAAGATAGATCTTGAATTTTCTGGCCTCTCCAATTGCTGCAGGTGTTTGGAATGGAACATACCAAAGGGAGCATTGTACTCTATTATTGACCTGAAGAGGGAAATGTACAGGGGGATTATAACCTCTTTTTTTCTGGAGGCAAGCCCGTCTTACCACTGTGAAGACATGGTGATCAAAGTTAAGGTTGCTGTCAACCTGTGTACCCAGATATCCAGATCTCTCACTACTGACCATCTGCTTAGGGTATTGATATTGATGTGATAATTTGCAGGAACATCACCCTTGCCGAAGGGGATGACAATGCATGTTTTTTTTTTGCATTAAGTTTAAGACCATGACTTTTTCACCAGTCATTAGTCTGTGTAAGACCTTCTTGCAGGATGTTGGCATCACTAGGGGCTTCAATAATCACTCTCAGTTTGCGGTCATCAGCAAACTTCGTCAGCTATAGCCCTTTAGTATTAGCCTGCACTTCGGAGAAGTAGATTCTGAATAGTAGTGGTCCCAGAACTGATCCCTGTGAAACACCACCGGTTACGAGTTTGCTGGATTAGGTGCAGTCTTCTATTTTGACCATATGAATTTTATCAGTAATGTGGGCTGATACTCAGCTGGGTGAGTTTATCAATGATACCTGAGTGGGGAATTGTGACAAAGGCCTTGGCTAAGTCTAGGTAGGCCATATGCACGTACTTGCCTATATTTAGGGCTTTATTGACTGTCTTGAAGAAGTCTACCAAGTTTAACAGGCATGACCTCCCCTTGACAAAGCCAAACTGGATGGGATCGAGCATTTGGAGATTTCCTATATCTTTGCTAATAAGGTTCTTGATGATTCGTTCTATGGCCTTGCAGATAAGGTTGATCAGGATAATGGGTCTATAGTTCCCGAGGTCCGTGGATGCATCCACCTTAGTGCAAAGGGATGACAATAGCTGTTTTCATTCCACTGGGATGAAGCCAGTGTTTAGGCTGTGAATGAACATTGTGCACAATGGTAATGCTAATTCCTGTTTTTGTGCTGTGGTAGTGTTGTCACCTCACAGTTAGACGTTGCCAATTCGATTCTCAGTTAGAGCGTCTTCTGTGTGGTGACATGCGTGAATGGGCATTCCTTCGTTGAAGGTTGTGCGTTTGGCCCAGCAAGGCAGCACGTAAAACTCTACTGCCAATCATTAGTGGACCGGACTTCTGCTGTGGCGACCCCTAACCGGGAAAAGCCAAAAGACACAAACAAACTCATGTAGAACACAGCCCTGGATGTTGTCCGATCCCATATGGAGGAACACAGCAAGTAACAGGAACACAACAAGTAACAGCAGATATCTATATTAAGAAATAATCTAGTACGGTTTACTATCATTATTTCGAATCGCACTCGGTCAATCTCACTATGTTCGACAACAGAAAGTCGAACACAGCAATATTGAACTTTAAAAGCAAGCCTAGGAATGGGTTTTAACATGGGTTGAGATAGGGGCGAGGTTTGTAGTTCAGCAATAGCAGTGAACCCCTATCTCGACCCATGTTAAAACCCATTCCTAGGCTTGCTTTTAAAGTTCGATATTGCTATGTTCGACTTTCCGTTGTCGAATATAGTGCAGTCGACTGAGTGTGATTCGAAATAATGATAGTAAACCTCTAGTACACATTATATGCTGGAAAATGAAAATTCCGATTAATATCTGAAAATAAGTAAATAACCTGCTTTGGGGAAGTAAAGAAGTGGTAGTCGAGTACATACTTAGAAACAAACTGGTAGAAGGACTACATAGGAAAAGGACAAACTTTTCATACCTAACAACTTAATGAAAAGGAAGCTCTATGAAAAAGTAGCAGCACTCATTCAATTCCAATATATTTTCCTCGATTTATGTTTCATAAAGTTCATTGTTTTCTTCCTCAAACCTACTGGCAATCTAATACAATACACACTACACCCACCAAACTATAGTGTCATATTAGTAAGCAGAAACAAAGCACCCTGAACCACTGCTAGGTAGGCAAACAAATTTATTAAGCCGAACAGTTCACTCGAAAAAATAACGCTGAATCAAATCACCATATGCGTCCACAACTTCATCAGATTACACTAATACATTCAGTTAACTGCTTTTATATACTCATCCAAATTTTAAAACAGCCAGTAAAACAATCAGTGAAAACAATCATTGTACATAGAAATGCATTGAGTTACTGCCCTCTACTGACAAGGAGGATTATTACACATTAAAGTCACAATTTTGTTGATCTCATTTTTAATACAGGGCAAGTGAGATCATGTCATTTAAACCAGGGAATTTACTGGCCTCCAACACCACTTGCCAGTATAATTCCCTGTATTCAACTAAAGTCTCCCACATACCGCCCTGGGGTCCTTTGGCACAACCTCTAATATAAAAACTGAAATTCAGCTTCAGGACAAGTTTTTGTGTGTTTGTACAGAGAATTTGTTTCACATTTTGTACGAATATCATAGGTGTGCTCATAAATTCTCTGCTTAACCTTTCTTTCACTCTTGCCAATGTAAAAAGCATTACATTTTTTACATAACCCAACATAAATAATCCCTTTGTGTTACAATTTGCAAAAGTTTTAAAGTTAAAATTTTATTATTTCTGGCAGGTAAAGTAATGGTATCCCCAGTAATCAAATAAGAACAATAATTACAAGCACCACATTTAAATACACCAGCTATTTTGTTTTTACCTGCTAACCTTGAATTCCCTTTACTACCTCTTTCAAAATATACTTCAGGGTGTTCCCTTTCCTATAAATATGTTTTATTTCACCCTGCAAAATGTGATTTAAGTCAGAAACTTTTGAAAAGTTAATCCACTCTTTGTCAAAATTCTTTTGATCACACCAGCTTGTCCATCATATGTGGTAATGATACCTGATATGAATTCATTGTTTAACCCATCTACTTTCTTGTTTGTGACTTGTTGAGTTGCAACATCTTCAATTTTACCCAATACAGGGCAAACCTTCCCTTCCTCCCATCACTGACTTCTTTGGAAACTCTATCAATGAGCTCTTCCGGTAGCCTCTATTCAGGAACATGTTTCTCAGGTTTTACATTCGTTACCATAACATGCATCATCAGAAGTCATTCTACACAAGCACAAATTGCCCTTTTATAACACTCCTTTTCTGGTGTGGGGGTGAACTTGAGTAGTGCAGATAAGAATTAGAAAGGTCTCTTTTCTATAAATTCTAGACTCAAAGCCATACTCAGTTTTAGATATGTTAACATCAAGGTATTTCAATTCATCAGTAGTGAATTTGTGAGTGAATTTTAAAATTCTGTGGTACCATTTAGGTATTCCACAAAGCTACCAAATTCATCTTGAGTGCCTGCCCATAAGAAACACAAGTCATCCAGAAATCTACCATACAACTTCCATAAACTACTATATTCTGAATTCAGTACAAACTTATTCTCCCAGAAGGACATTATAGTGTTAGCATAAGTGGGAGCACAGTGTGCCCCATCGCCACACCTTTAGTTTGTCGAAATACTCGCCCTGAAAGAATATAAAATTATTCTTTAGGACAATCTCCATTAATAACAATACAGTTCTGAACTCATTGTGCCCTAGTAGTTTGGATTCAAGTAGCATTTCTTTGAACCATTCAAGGCCTACATCATGGGGTATACTTGTAAATAAGTCAATCACATCCAAGGTACCAAAACCTTTTGTTTCATTTGCAAGTGATTCATTTAGTTTTCCTAAGAAATGCCACGAATCTTTTAAAATAACATTGTTGTCACAAACAAGCTTTTTTATCTTCTGGTCAATGTACTTGGCCAAAGGTGCAGTGACCGAACCTTCGGCTGACACTATCACTCTCAAAGGTGGGTCACTTTCATCTTTATGCACCTTTGGTATCCCAAATATGGAGGGTATTCTCGGTTTGTCTACATGCAAATATTTAAAAGTACTCATGTCAATAACTCCATCCATTAATAAGTCATTTAAAATAACATAAATTCGCTTGTAGGCAATATTAATTTCATTCAAGGATATTCTGGTGTATTTGGTATTATCATTTAATATGTCAAACATTTTGCTCTCATAGTTAATGGCATCCATAAGCACAACCCCTTTATCGGGCTTCATAATTCTTATATTCTTGTTCTCACTTAATGATTTCAAAGTTTTCAACTCTGGGTCTGTTAAATTAGACTGCACTTTGTGACAACTCAGAATTTTCCTAAGCTCGTGTTCCAAGCTCAATTCAAAGTTTCTTAGCTGAGGGTGTGTTGGGGATTAAAGGTGCTCTTACGTCAATTCTACATTGTTCATGTTGACACCATTTCCTTTAAAATATAATTCTAAGTTTTTCTTCCTGATAAATAATTTAATATCAATTAAAAGTTTAAAAATATTTGTTTTCTCTCTAGGTATAAAACCAAAACCTTTTGTCAATAGTTCAAAATGACTACTGTTAATTGCTACATCTGTGTAATTAAAATATTAAAATCTTTATAACTGTATTTGAAACCACAGTTTGTAATTATTCCCAGACTGGTCGTCTCCTTTCCTGAGCTCCCCAGTTTCTGGTTTTGTAGTTTTGAATTGTAAGTAACAGGTTCCTGTGCATAAGTCTCTCAGACCGCCTTAAAGGTGGAAATGCAGCATCATAATCATTCTCTAAAGGCAATTCATTGTCAGAAATGTCATTGTTAGGTTCTCTGAAGTGATTAATGTCATAATTTCTAACATTTCTCACCCAATTCTTAGGCTTGTATTGTTTCTTTGTTTTGTATTCATTTAAATCTCTCTCAATCTTGTTTAATTTTCTGTTTTTAACCTCCAAACATTTACTTTCTAAATTATTTAATAGTTTATGATATTTGCTTCTCTCTTCGTCCACTGTAAATAGTAAATCGTGAGTAATGTCCTTGTTTATACATTCTACAGTTTCTTGCAACTTCTTTATTTCTACCTCATTATTTTTAATGATAGCCCTCATTATATCAAAACCACAATTATCAAAAGCCTCTATTAGTTCAAAATAAAACTCTGTACCTTCCACAACCTTGTTAGGGTATTTGCATACCGTAAGCCCTTTGGGCACAATTTTCTAGAAAAATGTGTGAAGGAGTTCGTTTTGGCCCTGGTGGTAGTTTAAACTCTACAGGTACAAAAAGACATTTCAGTGACTTATTCAATGTTGTTTATGATTTTGCTAGCAAAAACAACACCAATGATAAACTACAAGGAACTTTTTCTCAAAAGCTTGATGACCTGGACTATTTTTTATACAAATGCAAAATGTTAGAAATGGATAACACTTATTTAAAGTATTGTTTAGAACAGAAAATTGTGCCTAAAGGGCTTAGGGTATGCAAATACCCTAACAAGGTTGTGGAAGGTACAGAGTTTTATTTTGAACTAATAGAGGCTTTTGATAATTGTGGTTTTGATATAATGAGGGCTATCATTAAAAATAATGAGGTAGAAATAAAGAAGTTGCAAGAAACTGTAGAATGTATAAACAAGGACATTACTCACGATTTACTATTTACAGTGGACGAAGAGAGAAGCAAATATCATAAACTATTAAATAATTTAGAAAGTAAATGTTTGGAGGTTAAAAACAGAAAATTAAACAAGATTGAGAGAGATTTAAATGAATACAAAACAAAGAAACAATACCCAAGCCTAAGAATTGGGTGAGAAATGTTAGAAATTATGACATTAATCACTTCAGAGAACCTAACAATGACATTTCTGACAATGAATTGCCTTTAGAGAATGATTATGATGCTGCATTTCCACCTTTAAGGCGGTCTGAGAGACTTATGCACAGGAACCTGTTACTTACAATTCAAAAAACTACAAAACCAGAAACTGGGGAGCTCAGGAAAGGAGACGACCAGTCTGGGAATAATTACAAACTGTGGTTTCAAATACAGTTATAAAGATTTTAATACTTTTAATTACACAGATGTAGCAATTAACAGTAGTCATTTTGAACTATTGACAAAAGGTTTTGGTTTTATACCTAGAGAGAAAACAAATATTTTTAAACTTTTAATTGATATTAAATTATTTATCAGGAAGAAAAACTTAGAATTATATTTTAAAGGAAATGGTGTCAACATGAACAATGTAGAATTGCGACGTAAGAGCACCTTTAATCCCCCAACACACCCTCAGCTAAGAAACTTTGAATTGAGCTTGGAACACGAGCTTAGGAAAATTCTGAGTTGTCACAAAGTGCAGTCTAATTTAACAGACCCAGAGTTGAAAACTTTGAAATCATTAAGTGAGAACAAGAATATAAGAATTATGAAGCCCGATAAGGGCGGGGGGGTTGTGCTTATGGATGCCATTAACTATGAGAGCAAAATGTTTGACATATTAAATGATAATACCAAATACACCAGAATATCCTTGAATGAAATTAATATTGCCTACGTTTAATTTATGTTATTTTAAATGACTTATTAATGGATGGAGTTATTGACATGAGTACTTTTAAATATTTGCATGTAGACAAACCGAGAATACCCTCCATATTTGGGATACCAAAGGTGCATAAAGATGAAAGTGACCCACCTTTGAGAGTGATAGTGTCAGCCCAAGGTTCGGTCACTGCACCTTTGGCCAAGTACATTGACCAGAAGATAAAAAAGCTTGTTTGTGACAACAATGTTATTTTAAAAGATTCGTGGCATTTCTTAGGAAAACTAAATGAATCACTTGCAAATGAAACAAAAGGTTTTGGTACCTTGGATGTGATTGACTTATTTACAAGTATACCCCATGATGTAGGCCTTGAATGGTTCAAGAAATGCTACTTGAATCCAAACTACTAGGGCACAATGAGTTCAGAACTGTATTGTTATTAATGGAGATTGTCCTAAAGAATAATTTTATATTCTTTCAGGGCGAGTATTTTCGACAAACTAAAGGTGTGGCGATGGGGCACACTGTGCTCCCACTTATGCTAACACTATAATGTCCTTCTGGGAGAATAAGTTTGTACTGAATTCAGAATATAGTAGTTTATGGAAGTTGTATGGTAGATTTCTGGACGACTTGTGTTTCTTATGGGCAGGCACTCAAGATGAATTTGGTAGCTTTGTGGAATACCTAAATGGTACCACAGAATTTTTAAAATTCACTCACAAATTCACTACTGATGAATTGAAATACCTTGATGTTAACATATCTAAAACTGAGTATGGCTTTGAGTCTAGAATTTATAGAAAAGAGACCTTTTCTAATTCTTATCTGCACTACTCAAGTTCGCACTCGCCACACCAGAAAAGAAGTGTTATAAAAGGGCAATTTGTGCTTGTGTAGAATGACTTCTGATGATGCATGTTATGGTAACGAATGTAAAACCTGAGAAACATGTTCCTGAATAGAGGCTACCCGAAGAGCTCATTGATAGAGTTTCCAAAGAAGTCAGTGATGGGAGGAAGGAAGGTTTGCCCCTGTATTGGGTAAAATTGAAGATGTTGCAACTCAACAAGTCACAAACAAGAAAGTAGATGGGTTAAACAATGAATTGATCAGGTATCATTACCACATATGATGGACAAGCTGGTGTGATCAAAAGAATTTTTGACAAAGAGTGGATTAACTTTTCTAAAGTTTCTGACTTAAATCACATTTTCCAGGGTGAAATAAAACATATTTATAGGAAAGGGAACACCCTGAAGGATATTTTGAAAGAGGTAGTAAAGGGAATTCAAGGTTAGCAGGTACAAACAAAAAAGCTGGTGTATTTAAATGTGGTGCTTGTAATTATTGTTCTTATTTGATTACTGGGGATACCATTACTTTACCTGCCAGAAATAATAAAATTTTAACTTTAAAAACTTTTGCAAATTGTAACACAAAAGGGATTATTTATGTTGGGTTATGTAAAAAATGTAATGCTTTTACATTGGCAAGAGTGAAAGAAAGGTTAAGCAGAGAATTTATGAGCACACCTATGATATTCATACAAAATGTGAAAAATTCTCTGTACAAACACACAAAAACTTGACCTGAAGCTGAATTTCAGTTTTTATATTAGAGGTTGTGCCAAAGGACCCCAGGGCGTATGTGGGAGACTTTAGTTGAATACAGGGAATTATACTGGCAAGTGGTGTTGGAGGCCAGTAAATTCCTGGTTTAAATGACATGATCTCACTTGCCCCTGTATTAAAATGAGATCAGCAAAATTGTGGCTTTAATGTGTAATAATCCTCCTTGTCAGTAGAGGTCTGTAACTCAATGCATTTCTATGTACAATGATTGTTTTCACTGATTGTTTTTACTGGCTGTTTTTTAAAATTTGGATGAGTATATAAAAGCAGTTAACTGAATGTATTAGTGTAATCTGATGAAGTTGTGGACGAAAACGTATGGTGATTTGATTCAGCTGCTATTTTTCGAGTGAACTGTTCGGCTTAATAAATTTGTTTGCCTACCTAGCAGTGGTTCAGGGTGCTTTGTTTCTGCTTACTGGTTTGTTCTGCATCCTCCGTTTTTTGGTTTATAGTGTCATATTAACTTGAGACAAGTTGTACAACCATTCATTTTACCTAGCGCACTCTAATCCTCACCCAAATACAAAGCCACATTTAAATCTTTAACAATATTAGATCACATTCTTTGGCAGAATATTTTTTCTACATGCTCTTCCCTTCCATGTCTGATGACCATAACCACTATCCCATAGGTGTCATGCCCTGATCTTGGTTGGCATGGGGAGCCCTACCTGCTGCTAGTGACAGGCAGCCAAAACGTATGCCATAAAGAGACCCACTGAGTTTGTGTCCCATCTTCAGCTTACATGGTCCTGGAGAAAGAAGCCTTCATACGCCCCCTAAACAACTGGCTTACTCTAAAGATTGGGGGTAAATGGATACCAACTTTGCATTCCCACTTTCTTGCTTCTCCACTTTCTTTTTTTTTTTTCTGTAACTGGTAGCACATGGAACAGAAAAACATGACTAAAAAGAAGTATGATCAGGTTTTCGATGATAACTCTTATGTGTTCTCGATGTGCATGCCAACTTTCAACAGTCTTTGTGTACAATATGAATTTCTTGTCATCATTGTCTTGAATACATAATAAGTGGGTTATGTTCAAAGACTTAATCATAATCCTCTTTATCTGGGCTATGTGATGTCATAGGGACTTAAGTTCCATTCTGGAAGGAGGACAAAGAGAATGAAAAATTACAATCAGTTTCTCAATGATGGTAAGAAATTAATGTAGAATAAGAACTATTTAGCGTGACTGTGAAGAATTAGTACTGGGCTGAATATCGTGAGATGAGAGAAACATATACTTTTATTTTGTTTCATGACAGAGTTTTCATTTAAGGTATTCCAATTTCAATAGGACAGGCGTGGAACTTAGAATTAGATAATTTGAAATTAAATCTCCTGTTGCTAATGTACCTCTTACACTGCTGTGTGCAAAAAGCGAATGTCATACTGTCAGCACTGAAAATAAAGAGGAATCACTGTGACCAACTTTGACGTATTTCATTCCTTTTAATATAAAGCACCTCACCTGACTATAACATCTTCTGTTTTCACAAGATTTTAGCATAGTATATTTGGGGTGTACTGAGCTGTTGTCTGCTGAATGTATCAGGCTCATCGGTTTTGGTTAACTTTTGATAAAATATCTGTATCTTCTTGATATCTTTCCAATATATAGCACAAAATGGAATGATTTTGCCATAGAAACTAGACAACCAGTGATTGGTAACCCTTCATTAAACTAGTCTTTACAGATGCAGGGTATAAATGCACTTAACTAAGTTTAAGCACACACACGCATGCACACACAGACACACACACACACACACACACACACACACACACACACACACACACACACACACACACACACACACACACACACACACACACACACACACACACACCTTTTGTCAACCTTGTTGTCAGCATACATAGCAAGATCTGCTGGATGTAGAGAAGGAGACTAGTGATAATTTAAGAGGAAAAAAAGAATGAATATGAAAATAAAAAGGAAAAAAATGCATGAAGGGGGAATTCAGAAACAATCACAATGCTTTGGCACACTGCAAGAAATCAAAGATGCCATAGCAAAACGCAGTTCAGTGCTGCTTAGGTATGAAGTAGGACCAGGATATCACCAGCATTTTGAAAAACAGGCTGCACAGTAAATTTGAGCATCTGCATTCCCAGCAGTAGTCACACTATTAAACAATAGGAGTGGGAAAGTATGCTGAGTAGTCATGTGATTGATGTGAGAAGGGCAGTAGGGTCTAGTAGTAATATTGACCAACTCAAAAACTTTCTCACAGCCCTCAACTGGAATCATATACTCTTCTTAGATGAACTTAAAACAGGAGCCGTAAGCCTAACCAATGTTCCTCTCTATCTGCAAGACAAATTGTTCTCACATCTCCACAGGCTTTATAAACTCACCAAACCTGAACGGCTATACACTGAACTGAAACATCTCCTCACACTAAGGGAAGAAGTGAAGCAAAATGGAAAAAAAACCCCAACAACCCAGAAAATATAGTTGTTTAAGTTAACTTACTATGCCAGTAATACCAGTAGATTTTCTAATAGATCATTGCTTCAGCAGTCTAAGCTGCATAGGCTATATCCTGCGGAGGATATTACAACCAGCCAGTATCCAAAGCTCTAGAGCATCGTTCACATGCCCTAATCACTGGAACAGCTGGAGGAGTGCAGTAAAAGGTCATAAGTCAGGATGGTGAACCTTTAGATCTTTCTTACCTCAGATTAAGGGAAGCTAGAGCCCTGTCTTTTAAGTATATGCCAGAAAAAAGGTAAATAAAAATATCCACACCCTAACAAAGAACACAGTGAAAAAGAATGATGCAAAACAGTGTCTTACTTCAATATTTATCTATGCAGTCATCTAATGTTACAGTAAGTCAGCTTATACATCAGTACTGAGTTAATTACCATAACGTATTAAAAAGGAAGAAAGAAGAAGGGTCAGAATCTTGGAGTGCCTGGAAAATAGAAGTAGCAAAACCTGTACTGGACCTGAAAAAGAATCTAATTTGTAATATTTTATAAAAATATGCAGGGAGGATCAAGTTGCTGCCTCTAGAATACTTTTAGAATCCACCCCTTTCCAAAAAATGCAGAAAAAGACAAAGTTCTGATATAGTTGGCTCTGATCTTGCATGAACGTGACTTGTCCTGGTGAACGTAACAAAACACAATGGTATGAGGCAATCATTTAGAAATTGTCTGTTTTGATACTGATTGTGACTTTTGCTTACCTTCGTAGCAAATAAATAATTGATCTGAATTCCTGAAGGTTTTGTTCCTGTTGATATAGTATCTGAGTTGCTTTTCAACATACAGGGCATGTACAATCCTTTCTCCCTTATTTTTTTGGATCGGAAAGGAAAACATGGAGATGAACAGCTTGATTCGAAGTAAGCTCTGAAAACACTTTAGGCATAAATGAAAAATGTGTTCCCTGAAATACTACATCCCTATGAAACATTAGATAAGTTTTACCATAAGAGTTTGAACTCAGACATTCTTCTTACAGAAGTCAGAGCAACAAGCAGCACTGTTTACCAAGTTAAGAAGTTCTGATTAGCTTTGTGGGTTGGTTTTAATGGGAAAAGTGTAAGTTTCTCTAAAGCAAGATTAAAATTCCAAGAAGGAGCTTCATGTATTCTACATAGACGGATATGCAGAACCTCTTTCTGTTTGCGGCTGGGTAGAAAGGGAGGATCTAAGGGCAAACAAGCAGAGATTGCAGAAAAAGGCAAATCTTGATAGAAGAGTAAGAAAGGCCAGATATTAATAACTTACACAAATATTGTAAAACCAAATTTGTTTGGTCATTAAAGGGTCATGGTTCTTACTTTGGCACCAACTAGAGAATCCTTTTCACTTACACATATATGATTTTTCTAGTAGCATATTTCTTAAACTCCTTTAATACCTGCTGTATGTCTTCTGAAAAAAAGGTAAAAGGAATTAAAACTATATCATCCTGGCAGTCATTTAAGGACGTTGAAGGTTATGGTATGTCAATCAATCCCTGTCTTGTGCCAGTAAGTCAATTATGTAAGCAAGTAAGTAAGCTTGTGCTAATTGCCCTTAGTTATTTTCAAAGGAAGTGAGGAAAAACTGTTACCTGGACCAAAAGGGATTCATCAGAATTATTTTTGTGGAGCCCTTCTGAAGGTTTAGAATGACTTATGATTACCAGTGGCTACAGAAACATTCCCCATCCATGAGAATGAAAAGACATCTGCCTTCCAGGCCAGCTGCAAGGAACCCTGGAGCAGAATTTATTTACCTGTTTGCTGTGAAATGAGGTGAGCAGGTCTGTTTGAGGTGTTTCCCACAGTTTGGTCAATTCCTAGAACATCCTTGAGATCAGTTTCCATTCATGAGAGTCTGTCCTGGTGCAGCTCAGCTTGCCTGCAATAATGTTTTACTCTGACAGAAGTTTCTAGGTTTCTAGGTCCCAGGCTACCATAGATTGTCTGTAAAGGGTGTGTTATGGTTCTCTTCCCCATGTGTTTACGTACCACATCATTGTGGTATTGTCTGTCATTGCTAGCAGAGGACCTTGAGTATTTGAGCACATTTATTACTGCCAATATACCTTTGACTTGTGTGTGTTTTACTCTGTTCTGCTGGTTCCATGGACCCTAGACTTTCATTACCTTGGAAACAGCTTTCCAAGCAAAGTCTGAAGCACCTGTGGTTACAGACTGAGTAAGAACTGGAATGGAGAAGAGCTGATCTAGTCTAAAATAATTGGTCCATCCTCCAAAGTAACTCTTTTCATCTTTTCTGATGACCACCCCCCCCAAAACTGGGAACTGAAAAGATAGTGGGTGCTGTTGTTAGGTCCAAATTTTTCTTAAGTGAAGTCTTACCAGACAAATCATGAAAACTGTAGAGGCCATGAAACCCAGAATTCCATGATATTTCCTTGCTGATGACAGAGACTAGTTAGAGAAAAATCTGAAACAGTTCCTTGTAAAGGGCTACTTTCTCATGAGGAGGAAAAGTCCTCATGTGGGATGTATCCAAAAGCCATCTGAGAAACACTGTCCTGAGAGAAGAAATAGGAGAAGATTTCTATGTTAGCTCGAACCCCAGATAGAGAAAGTGGTCATTTTCTCAAGCAAGAAATACACATTTTTAAAAAAAAGCATCTGCAAATAGAACACAGTCATCTAAATATGGAAAAATGTGAATGCCTTGCACCTTCAATGCACTTTTACTGTTGCCAGATACTTTGTAAACACCCATGAAGCTACAGTAACCCTTAGGGAAAATATTAATGAAGGCCAGATACAGACAATCTTTAAAAAAGTGTCTGAAGTCTTTGAGTACTGAGATGTGATGGTAAGAATCTTTTAAATCTGGAGGTACAAAAAACTAAGATGAGGGGTAATAGATATTGTAGGGAAACCATTGCTAAAATTTGGAACTTTGATGTTAAGGTTTAGAAAACAATGGTCTTGGGCTGGTCTCAAAGTTCCTTTTTTCTTTGTCAACAGAATGACTCTTGAACAAAATCCTCTCCCTGTTTGTGACAGGGAAATGATTTTATGACCCCTTAAGACAGGAAATGTTCCATGAATAGGGAAACAGAGAAGTTTGGTCTGTGGATGACAAGGAATACTCCTGAAGAGTAGGAAGGAATCCCAGTGCCGCCTTTTTTAATGATTCTCAGAAACCAGTTGTCTGCAGTTATCTAATGCCACTCATGAAAATGAAGGCCTAAACTTTGGAATTTATTTAATGGGATGCCTGGGTGTGAAGCAGAAAACACATGAAAGGGTATATAGTAAGTCTGCCTTTTTAGATTGTCCTTGGCACTGGAAAGCTCCCCCACCCCCTTCTTTGTGACTGTTTTTTTCTGTTTCCTATAAAATTATTCTGAACTGGAATGAAAGGTCCTATAAGGAGGGCTAAACATCTGGGTAAGCCTCTGAAGCAACTTCTTTCATTACATTTTATTTTCAGGCTTTTAAGGACGTCAGCAGAAGAAGGGCCCTCTCTATCTAGGGAAACATTCAAGTCCTCAGTTTTGATATCCTCTTGTAAATTTTATGAATGTAAACAAGTAAACCTCCTCATTATTGATTCAATAGCAACTGCTCTGGATACAAGATCATCAGAGTCACAAATGACCCTCTGAGGGTTTGGATACCTGAGACACAGACACTGTTCAATAAAGGAGAGACACCTTAATCTTGGAATATAGGAAGTTCATAGGTTCATAGGTAGGTACTAGGCTATCTGCCTAAGGGCATTTATAAGCCTAGCCAGATTGTGTCGCCTTTCGCCACCCCATTGGTTAATTAACTGAGTCTCTGTCAAGCAGAGCCAATGAAGTGATACAGGGGTGTATTTTCTGTTACCAATTACATTTTTCATATTTTCAAAAGACGCATGCAGAAATTTTGACATATGAACCTAACAATTCAGAATAATGAAGGCAAAATAAAAGAAGAATATATTCTCTTCCCACATCTACCACTTTCTATCTTTAATAATAACAAACACAAGGCGACTAAGCAAAAAAAAAAAAAAAAAACACTTTTAATGGACAAACATCAGCCTTGGCAAAAATCCTTCTAGGACTTTCCTATCTTTATCAGAGGTATCCGATCTGAATCTGAAAACAGAAATGTGTGTACTGGGGAACCTTACATATCTTATCAGATTGGGGAACAGGATATTGTTTATCATGCATACAAGAGGAACAGTTGTATGCTGAAGAAAATTTAGTTGCAATAAGTCAAAATATCTTTGCTAGAATACTGAGATTTCCTTGAAACAAGAACGTCTTTCTAGCTACAGTGTTAGAAGAAAATAGCTCTTCAGGGAAAGGATCTGAAGAAAAAAACTTTCTTCAGAATCAGATTTCTGTTCTTGTGGCATAGTCACTGAAAAAACATAATGCCAGTCAATCATATCATTCAGACTGAGAATCAGTATTTGAAAGAAAGGTTTTTCTTTTAAAATGTTATGAAGAATCAAAATTTAATGACTAAAAGGCTTGACATAAGCCCTTAAAGAAAATCCAGACAATATTTCCTGTCTGTCTTATGTGAAGCAGGTGAAGACACATGCTAACTTTCCATTTTCCTTTCCTAAGAGACATCCTCGACAAAGACTGATCTAGTGATGGAGGCTGTTCCTCAGGAATCAGGTTTCTTAGCTTGGGTTTATGGTAAAGCATCATCTGATCCCTCTTCTGAGACTGACAAGAGTGGTTCTATTTTGCATGAAGAGGACAACTCAACAGACACAGAGGATATGCCTATCTCTGGGTCCTTAGTGGTTTCCCAAGGAGCAATGCCAGTAGGATCTAGAGAAGATGATGGGAGGTCCAAAGTACTTGTTTTGCTTAAATCAGAGTCACTCATCGGCAGCTGAGGCAGTGAAGAAGCTAGTCTGACAACTGAAGACGTCCATAAAACTTTATTCTTCTTCTTGCAATTGGGGGATGGAAGAACCAAATATCCTAAAGCCTGTTCTATGTTCTCACCAGAAAGAGTGACTGATATGTGGGTAGCAGATCCTTGAATAATTCTTGAACCATCTGATAGAAATTTTAAATTGCTGAAGTTAAATTTTGAGTGACAACCACCAAAATGTCAGGTCCAAGCCCTTATCTTTAATTTTTAATAAAAAGATAAAAGTATTGTATGTAAAAATGATTTAGATATTTTTCTCTGAAACAGGCAGTTATGACAGCAACTGAAAACACTATTCCTAGCTTAATGTATAATTTTCTAAAGAAAAAATAAAAATTTCCATAGAAATGTTGATAAAGTTGAAGGTTTTCTCTGAAGGGTACTTAACTGTCCAGCCTTGGTGAAGCGCTAGCTTACCATTGGACAGTCAATGCTCACATGGAGAGTTTACTGTGATGGGAAGAAAGTTCTGAATGATTGGTATCCTCACTACTGACATTATACTATTCTTTGTACTAGAGCACTTCAGCAGTTAGGAAACATGGAAGTTGCACAAAGTCTTTGAATGTTGGCTGGTTGTCACAACCTTGGTGGGATATGACCCAAATAGCTTAGGCTACTGTAACAGTGACCTAATGATACACATGAAGCCTCTTTTATAGACTTACACAACCTAGCCATGCAGTCCATCCAGTGGTACAAAAGCAAGAACCTAAACAGTTCTGGAAGATGTTAACCTTCTTACTGGAATAAAAACCTGTCATGACTCCCTCCCAACAAACACCATTCAGTGTGGCACAGCAAAACATTCCCAAACAATGTGTGTTTCTGTGTTAAAGAATTTAGCAATCTCCTGTCAGTAAACATCACACACACATACAGATCATTAATTACCTACCCCCACCATCATTCTTTCTCATCTTCCACTTGAAATGCATACATACCAGAAACGTTCTCTACTCTACATGAAAATATCCACATCGACACTCCTCCTGGATCTGACAACATAAATGCCTGGTTCATATATCACTCCAGAGATCTACTTTGAAATCCCTCCAAAACCAGAACTATGCTTTTTGGAATGCACAGAAAATTCACAAAGCTCCTGAATTTAATTATATTTGACTTACACAACTATATTGTAAAACCAACCTCTGCTTTCAAATACATATGGTTATGGGTTGATCAACCTTCAAACTTCCATTACCACATACACAAAGTGAGAGTAAAAATAAACTACTCTGTCTTCTGGACTAACAATAATCTCTCTTTTTCTAGCACAACCAGCCACATCAGACATCAGCAAAATAGTTCTCCTCTGTCAGCTAGAATATGGACTACCCGTTTTCATTTCCACTTCCAGAAAAACACCACCACACACCAGGCAGTCTCCAATAGTATCTGCAGATTCATTACAAATACACCACTCCATGAGAATTACTGTAATGCCATATAAAAAGTCAAGTGGCTACCCATAAAATAAATATCTAACCTACTGTTAGGACCCCAACTCTAGAAACTACTCTAGCTCCACATATTTACTCCCCACACAGCTAACCTTCTTGAAAAAACAAAATAAAAACTCCTCATATAACCTAAAACACTACTCACAAGCCAGACCAACTCTCATTACCCCTATATCCAAACTACACAGTACTGCACATGCATATTAATCTCAGGTACCTAGTCTCTGTCAAGCTCTCCCCCATTAACCTAAAGGAAACACTGCAAGTTCAGAGTGCAACACAAAAAGCACCTTTTCATGTAAGCCAAATGTTCTTGCTTCAACTCAGGACATATCACCTAACACACTATCCCTCGCTCCCTTTACTCTTCTATACTCCATTCATAAAATTACTGAAGTTTAACCCACTTTAGAAAATAATGTAAATATAATACATTACTCTCTGCTTGTTTACTATAATGTACATATACAGTTTTCAGTGTAACTAATCTGAACTGTTTTGTTATTGCTTGTATTTCTGCCTCTTTTGTCTGCAAAATGTTTTGTATTTCACCGAAGTTGAGCATGAAATTGGTCAGTAATGATCAGTGCATTACCCCAGTAAACAAAAGCAGAATAAACAAACAAAAATAAATGAATAAATAAATAATGTGGCATGCCCAAAGCTATGCACATTCACAGATGCAATAAAGCACCTCACAGCAGCATCTTGGGAGTTGTTGGTAGGCCAGAAAGGACCAGAACAGTAAATTCACAATTCAGTTCATTATATAACTTGGGAGGAAAGGAGAAAGATAATTAAGGCAGAAAAAGCTTGACTAGAGAGCAGAGGAATGCACCCCCCCCACACACACACACACACACACACACACACACACACACACACACACACACACACACACACACACACAAACACACACACACACAATGGCTGCATTAGGTTGGTGGAGGAAGGGGCTTTATTTGGGGAGGACAGGTACCCATTTTATACTCTATAAGAATATTGGTGGATGAGAAATGTAGCAAGGAGCCTGTGAGGGAATAAAAGAAAGATTAGGTAAGTTATGAGGAGCAGACAAACAAAATGTAGACACAGGCAAGCTGTTATGGACAATACTACATGAATGCCGGCATTCAGAAGAAAGAATTGTTGATGGGGAGGTCTGAAAGACAAACACAATATGGTAAATAACATATAAGGGAAGGGAACACCGGGATGGATAATGGGGTGAAGTATAGCATCTCTGGCACCCAGGAAAGAGCTCACCTAAACAGCAGTCACTTTCAGGGCTGACAATATTGAGGTCTGCTTCTTGTGGCCTGATGGTTAAGAAGAGTAGTCTCACAACTGAATCACCATACTAGGAGGTGCTCCATATCCCTAGTGTTGAAATCCAACTGCCAGCATAACTTGATAGCCTTCCATGTCTCCTTTAGCTGTGTGACATTTATCATCCTGCTAAAAGATTGGTCTGGTATGTCTTGATGACCCAGCATCAAGCATGTCAACTGGAGCAGACCCAGATCAGCACTACCACTCTGCAACCTGCACCACTGTTGGATTTGTAGGTCAAGAGAAAACGGGGACAAAATAAGTATGGCATAATAATATAGAAGTATGTTACAAATTTATACAATTGCACAGTATATTCATGGGCTTAGTATATGCACTCTGCCACTGGAACAGGCTCTAACAGTCTCTCAGCCATCCTAAGATGAGGTATCCCTATTAATCTCTCTCTCTCTGCTCAGCCACTATAAACAAGTGGTGATGATACAGTGCCAAATTAAGTAAAACAAAAGTCAGATATAAAATTCTTACTATAAAAGGTTGACAAACTCTCCCTAAATGCTGACTACCAGCTGTGTAGTACATTGGCATGCCTCTGCAGATGTGATAGTAATGCACTGCTCACTGATATAAGCAACTAGAGTTGTGCCACTCACCTCCATAACAAGTGGATGCCAGACATCCGATATAAATAATGATCCAGCATAATGGCCCATCACATGCTCTAATAATACTTTTAATTAAGTATAAAAATATCTTGATTTCCTGGCTGCAGCAGTCAGGGGCTGTCCTGAAGACTGTGTCCCTTCAACTAGTCTTCATAAGGAGCAAAACTGTAGCACCTTGCTTCGAATATCATTAATGTGAATCACTGGGCAGTAAAAAGGCACTACTGGAAGTATCAGTAGCATGGAGTTCTGGTGCTACAGGCTTCAAAGATCTTTTGCATCACATTGTTGTGCACACATTTCATTATCTTGTGGATAGGTAGAAATGAACATGGTAGTGCTAACTGGGTGTGATAAAGCAATGCATTATATATTATGGCAGCTATTCAGAGATGATTATGCTGCATTAGCTCATTATTTTATCCAACATGTTATGGAGTCCATCTTAGCATTAAGAAAATTAGTTTTCATATCGCAGAAGACCACATTATGAACACCAAGCGAGGAATAACATTTTAGTGATGAAGACATTTTGCTGTAAAACAGGCATGATGAAAGAAGACAAGATGCCTGGCAATTTACATCTGTACTTCAATAAGAATCTGTGGGACATAGCTACCAGAGAAACAGATAGGAAACAGAGTGAGTGAGTAAGGTAACATACCACAAAGGCATAATAGTGAATGTACAGTTGGGGAGGTGCTCATCATGAGTCATAACATAGCAAAAGGGGAAGACAGGTAAATGTCCCAAGGGCAGACCACATTGTGGTCTATCTGCACAAACTGCAAGACATGGTAAAGGAGTAAGAACAGCCCCTGTACACAGGGCAAGGCATGGTTCATAGGTTCATAGGTTGGTACTAGGCTATCAGCCCTAGGGCCTATACAAACCCTATTCAACAATTCCCTGGCCATTTCTTCCCACATTATTTACTCTGGGACCCCTGTCTGGCAGGAGCAGTGGGTGCGTGATCCCTTTCCAAATTCCTTTCTCCCATCCAATCGGGCAAGGTTCCCTCTTGAGAGGGTCCAAAGAGGCACTGTGTAGCTAGCTTATAAGTAATTCTGGGAGTCTCTGGGTCGGTCTCTCTTGATCCATCAGGTTTTTTGCTTATTGTGATGATGCTTGACAGATTTTAGATCCCTGGAGCGTGTAGCTCTGGAGATTTTGGATTTCTTTGTCGTAGAGCATCCTCAGGCTCTGGGTTTGATATGGCCTTGTATGTTACAGAGAGAGCGCCTCTGAGTGAGGCGCGAAGCAGAGTATAGCTGGAGTTTTTTAAGGGCGGCCAGCATTTAGCATCTGCTTTCTTTTGTGATCTTTTTAGTGAGTATTTTTTTGGGAAGCCTTTCCAGTTGTTGCAGATGTCTTGAGATGTACATAATGGGGCGTTGTATTCTATAATTATTGGGTCTAATGAGGGATGAGTACAGTGGGACAATGATTTCCTTTTCCTTTTGATTTTTTTAGCTTCGTGATGAAGGTGCCACATAGAAGGGATTTTCTGACTGTTGTATGCATGTGGACTGGTATCGAAGCCACTGTCCTGTGTCCCTAAGTCTCTTATCACACTTCTGTGTTTAGTTGTTTGCCACACTGTATGTGCTTCATGGATACAATTTTTTTCCCGGGATAAATTTTTATAATTGAGCACATTGGAGCTTGAGCCCATGGAGCTGTGCATGGCTGCATCTTATTTTAAGGCCTTCATGAGTATCCACATCATTTGGGATTCAATAATCACTCCCAGTTGGCAGTTCAATTGGGGCTCCCAGTTTGCAGTCATTAGTCTCAAGAACCTGTACAGGAGAGAGGTAGATGCCAAGAAAGAGCTGCCCAACAAAAGGGCTGACACCCACCCAGGCCCCTGTCTTGTCACTTGTCTTGTCACTTGTTGGAGCTCCAAGTTACTTTTGCAGTGGGGTCTCTATCACTAAGCCATTTAGCAACCCATTGGGTGACATTATTAATTATTGCCCAACTTAGTAAGTTTATCTGATTCAGAAGGAGTGGGATGATCTCAGGCAAGGCCTTGGACCTTTAAAGTCAATCAGGTTCAGGAGACAAGATTGGCCCTTCACAAACCCAAACTGGGTGGGGTCCAGTGTTTGAAGGTTGCCAATGTCTTTGTTTATAAGTTCCCATGATAATGCATGGCATTGCCTTGCAGATAAGGCTTGTCAGACGATGATGATGTAGTTTCCCGGGGTCAATCCCCTTCCCCTTAAATGATTATGATAACTGTAGCTCTCTCGCACTCAGTGAACCCTGAGGTGAGGCTATGATTATGAACAACACTTACACACTTGGTGTGAGTTCATATTGTGCCTCATGTAGCAGTGTACAGCATGTGCCTCATCTGTGGTATGTGGATGCTGTATTCTTTAGAGAGAGAGTCGTTTTGTGTGTGTGTGGCCCGTTATTACTGGAATTTGGCAATCTTCGGTGTGCGATGGGCCAGAGAGGGGGGTGAGACTAGGGGGAATCGATGATCTGCCATATTGCAGGCAATATCCTGATCCTAGTATATTTAATGCTTTTTGTTTTAGCTCAAGAGCAGATCTGAGCATTGCCCGTTTAATTTCCGACATAGTTATAGAATGCTTTTGTGGTTGCTTTGTTTGTTGTTGTTGTTTTTTTTTCGTTGTCTTGGAGGATTTTTTAACTAGCTTTCCAGTTTCTTACTGAGGCTAGTAAAGAGAGTTTTGCATCCTGGGTTTTCCTTTTTTCTGTTTCTTCCTTTGTTGTTTAGTTTGTTTATGGCAGGGTTTGTTTAGATTATTCTTTTTTGGATATTTGTTCTTTTTTTGATATTTTTGGTTTTTTTGATTTGGTTTGGTTCTGATGTGCTCGTGCAGATATACGTGTAGGATTAGTGCAGTTGAACTTTCAGTTCCCATCAGCAAGTGTCATGAGTTTTGTCACATCTGACTTGGGAGTAGGTGTCAGTATGACTTTGGCTTTGGGAGTTGGTTTTGGATTTTTTGGTGGTGGGGTGGGGGTTGGGTGTTAAGGGGTTGGGGGGACCATGGTAATGTGTGACTTTGATTGGGTGATGGTAGGGTGACTACATTGGGGGTACATGTTGGTATGGAAGCATTGATTTCCAGGTGGACCCTGGATGCATCTATGGATTAGTTGGGGCCCCAGGATTGGGAAGGATTGTTCCAAGAACTGTTATTTAATGGGTTTTTGACTGTTAGTATAAGGTATAGGGTGTTGCAGGGTAGTTTAGTATTTTCCAGTATTAGGGTATTTGTAGTTATCATCATATTTTATTAGTATGTTTAGAAAGGTGTTAAATTTTTCTTATGGTATGGTGGGGGTGGGGTAGGTGCAGGGAATTTGTAGTGGTGGGGGATCCTAGTGTTAGTCTTGCTTTAAATTGTAGTACACATTGTGTTGGCCAACTGGCCTGGTGGTTGTTGGGTCCTTGGTGAATATTGACACTCCTGCACCTCCCCCCACACCTGTAGGGTTCCTCCACCGGTAAGTGTGGTAAGGTGGAGTGGGATGTTAGAGTTGTATTGCCTTGTTGCACAGGTGCTCCAGGTCTCCATTCAGACCAGATCTCAAATACTGCACATTTTCCAAGTTTCTCAAGAGGAAGGATTTGCATTTTAGACTTTGAGCATGCTTGTTGCTTACACATGGGTGCATGCTTGTTTCTGTTTTTGATTGTTACGGTAGGTTTGCGGTTTAAATTTGCTTTTATAGGGTTAAGGCCTTAGCCAGGAACCTGAATCCCAGCCAGTAACAGGGACCCCAGGTGCAGACAGGTGCGTGGTCAGATACTCAATATCGGGACCAGTCAGAATCATGTCATCTTTGTCACACACCATAAAAGCTTAGCCAATTATGAATATTCACCAATTGCAATCTTATATTCCAAATCATTATCATTCTGGTATGTATGAACATCATTCTGAAGGGAGCTAGGGAAGCCATGTCCTGGGCCACATGATCCGAGAGGTCTTCCTTCCCTCATTCACTCCAACATGGACAATGGTCTCACTCATTTAGTCCAGGGGTGCTGGACAGACAGTCATCATATTTGTACTTGTTGTGGAGCCCGACATCAGACATGGTTATGTAAGGTGAATGGCACAGAATGTGCACAGCATTACAGACCATCAGCATGGTACTGCAAGAAAGTGGCCATTGTTAACATGCACATTGCTGCTGTTGGAAGTGGATAAGTTGGGAATGGTAACAGCAGAAAAGCTACAGGATGTAGTCACCAACTCCAAGCCTTTTTACTGCCTGAGTGACTACACTATCCACCTCCTCTTTGCTTTACCCTTATGATAGCACTGCTGTCACTATACTTCATGCCTCCCTGCAGATGTTAATGACTGCACTCTGCCTACCCATCTGTCCTGTTTGGGGAATATAAAGTCTGATGCACAGCTTGGTCAGTAAATGCATTGTAATGCATAGTCTGGGTGTATCAATGCATGCATTGTATTTATCATGAGCCATAGTTATAAACTAGAAGCTGCTTCTTGGCAATGCCATATTGCATTTGTCACTGCATTGCATGGGAAGCTGCTGCAGTGATTCCCCTGACAGTTCTATGCATAGTACTTCACCCACTACTGCAATGGGACTTTCAGAGAGTATTGTGATGTTTCCCAAGTTATAGCTTCTTCCACACTCCATACTGTTTGATGCACTGCACACCATGAATAACTGACTGCTTGTATAAGGTGCATTCTGCAGTGCACAACCAGCTGTGTCCAAGAAGCTGAGGCATCCAAACAGGATTCTGAACACACATTCAACAATGTTCCATTTCTGCAAATGCATAGTGTTAGACACCATCTTGGCCATGGTCTAAAGGGATTTGATGAGGATCATCATCCAAGGTTCTAAGGCATATTCAGCATCAACTGCAACACACAACATCAACATACATTCCTACTGTCTACTTAAATGGGATCCACATAACCTAGCCTGTGTACCCAGCAATGTTTTCATCTAACAATTAGATAATCCGGTGGAATGTCAGGCCACTCAAAATATTAGTAGAGGTCACATGTATAGCAGATGAATTAATCATGGGAACTGCCTGTGTGGTGCAAAGACACATTGTATATAATACTGTGCGCATTATGCACCACCTGTCATTTGAAGAGTGGAGGCCCTTGAGGTTGGTGTATTAGATGCAAAGTAGAACAGGTGAGACCTGGATCATAATATGGGTCAATCAATGACCCTTAGACATCAGGGAAATAGGCTATGTTACAAAATGCCCATTGAATGTTAGGTTTTTCCACTGTTGTTGGTAGAAATGATATATGCATTTCCACACTTTGTAACATCATGTCAAGGAACTGATGTAGGATACATGAGGTTGATGCTTTCAAAACTCCTAACATGTTCTTGTAAGATGCTGAAATGGGTCTATATTACAACATCGAATTTTATAAAGTTTGAATGTTATAATACCAAACCAATTTTGTCGAACGCTGAAAACAGCGAAAGTGCAGGACACTGAATTCTTTCCCAGGGAAAGAATTCGGTGGGCCGTTGCTGTGGCTTCCCTGTTTTCAGCGTTCTATATGTTGGAACGTTACAGGTCAGGTTCAGGTAAGTGTGTGATTGTGTGTAGGTTAGGGTTAGGGGGCGGGTTAGGTGAGTTAGGGTTAGGAAGCGGGTCAGGTAAGTGTGCGGTCATGTGGACGTTAGGGTTAGGGCATGGGTCAGGTAAGTGTGTGATTGTGAGTAGGTTAGGATTAGGGGGCGGGTTAGGTGAGATAGGGTTAGGGTGCGGGTGAGGTGAGTGTGCTATAGTGACGGACCTTAGGGTTAGGGTTGGGTTAAGGTAAGTGGATAGCTAGTAGTGTATGTAAAGTTTAGTTTAGGTTTAGGTGTAGAATTTTAAGTGTATGTGTGTGGATTGCTGTTTTTTGTGTGTGTTTATGTTGTATGTATGTTTCTCGGAATAGCGTTTTTTTTCCCTGGGAAAAAAATCGCTATTCTGACTGTTCAATGTTTGCGGATTTTGGTGTTTAGGGTTCGATATTATAACATTCGATGTTTAGGAACTTTCTATGTTATAATATAGACCCGCTGAAACACCCGTCTAACAAAGATGTTTAATGCTACATAATCTTCCATGTTGACTAAGATAGAGAACACATAATATTCCTTAACTCCTTGTGTGGGTGGCATATATCTAATAATTTCCTTATTCTGTGCATGTCCACACATTAGCAACTGTTAATGATAAGGTAGTGGTGGTGATGACACGTTAGCTATTGGTAGACTCATATGTTGCATAGAGCATGATCTGCAAAACCGTGGTAGTGTCTCCACAATAGCCCTTGTTGTTTGGCTAAAGTTACTGCCATTTATAGCATAGCAGACTGATTGAAGCTCCAGAGCATTGAGTATCCTGCCATTCATAATAGATGGGAATGTCTTTGAATCACCCAATCATGTTTCATTTTGTCATCTATATATGCTTGAGTCTCAATTACATGATGGCACTCATCTGCATGAATTTACAAAGTCATTTGCATAAGATGAATGCCATGTAGTTCTCCCCCTGAACATTTAGGCTGCTTCTGCCTGTAAATCACCCCCTCCCTCTCTGTGAATCACTATTCATTAAGCTATTTATGTAATGTTACATGCTAAATGTAATGTGCCCTTGCTCAAAATGTCTTATTACCCACCCTACTCTATGCCACTCCTATCCTGACTGACTTACAATCTTCCCTTATTCACAAACTTGAATCAACATACAATAAAGTTGCTAGATTTGCTGTGAATCATCCCTACTCCTCCCACCACTGCCTGGCCATACAGAAACATCACTGGCTTGAACTCCCGCATCAACTTACTCTCAATCAAGTCCAAACTGCACCCTCCCTTCTCAATAACCCCACTATCTGCCCATCACTTTCCAAACTTCTGCCCTATTACGCCCCCAATTGTCTTCTTAGTAGTTTCAACCAACTCTTACTACTGATTTATTAAACCCTGTAAAAATATAGGCAAAAACCTTTATAAATACTGTCTCTCATAGCTGCAACAAACTCACATTATGTATCAGAAGTATAACTCATGCCAACAACTTTAAACAGACACTTAAAGATCATTTGCTTAACTCCAAGATCTGTCACTGCAATAACCCTACTTAACCTTCCATATACCTCTGTTTAGTCACATTCTACAACCTCTACTTAGGAAGTATCATGGCATTACTTCTAACTCTTGTAAATATTAGAACATGTTAGCTTTTGGCACTGTGACTAAACTGTTTGTATGTTTATACAGACAATATAGAGAGCACTGAGTTTTCTGATTTTTCTCAACCAAGAAATGCATCTGCAATCCACTTGTTTCCATCATTGTTGTTAGACAAAAAGGCAGATTTGTATGTGTTAAGAAAAGACATAGATAATTGCTAATGTGATACCACTGTCAGCACAGTACAATGTTGACCATGTTCAAAAAACAAAATTAAAAATGGTGAAAAACAGAGCTGTGCGTATATATTAAATCTCAAGTAGTCGTGTGAACTTTTCACAATATTAATAATAATAATAAATTGCTAATTGAGTGCCTCCTTAATAGATACCTTTGAAAGGGCAGACAATGAAAAATAACTAGGCATTCTTCATCTACAGATGAAGGTTTCACTGCTCTCTGATGATGGTTTGGCAACTGCCCAAGCTGTTTTTTATTTGATGACAGATTACATTTCAGCTGGTGCCTGACCCCTTCAGTCAGAAACAGTACCATGTTGAAATTGAGTGATTTAACAAGAAATGCAGCTTTTGGAGTTGTAGAATCATTGCCTGGGGCACTGGGAATAGGTGTCACTATGAACTAATGCTTTATAGATGGATCAGTGTTGGTTGATAACTGTAATTCTGTCCTGTATTGTGACAAATGGAAAACAGCCCTTTAGTATGAAACAGACTTGACAGTACCATAACACTTAACATTTACCAGAAAACATATCCTTAAAGAAAACATGTATCTGCTAACATGCTTTATTGTTTATAACAGCTAGATTAGATTTTAAAGTTATCCAAACTGGTAAACACATTCAATTACGGCATGTAACACACAACTTTACAGACAAAGACTACACTTAAAATGTCTACATTGACCATACGTACACTGAACGGAAATTTTTTACATCTTTTACTGGACAGAAGACAAATGAACAGAAATAATATCTCTAGCTCTGTTGAGTATGTTATCCAGTTAAATAATAAAATAATGCACAAGACATCTGCTGTCATTTAATCAGTCCACCAAATTTAAAGACTTCAGTCACTGAAAAAATATAACAATCATACAAAGATTGAAAGTTACTGAACTATTTTGTACCATTCAAAAAGAAAATGATGTAATTTTCTGTTGATTTTGTGGATTTATACCATGCTGTTCAGTATGAGAATTAATCAACTAATGAGTGCAGCTTTGTTGTCAACAAAACCGATCATTCTAAAGTCTCCAAACTGTATAATAAGAGTCATAAATAATAATTTGTAGCAGACTCAACATAGTACATTTCTTTTTCTCAGTACATGACTTAGGCATGCCTCAGCATTTAACAATTTACTGAACCAGGTTGCTCTTTTGCCTTTTAAGCTCAATGCTATGAGTTTTGTAGAGTGCTATAATATAGCTTCCCATTCTCACTCAAACAGAATACAGCATTTATGTACAATGTTTCAGTATTAGTCATGTATTTATGTATATACTGGCATGCATTTATTACACTTTTATTATTTGCATTTATGTGCTTCAGACAAGCTATAGGTCACTAGGGACTAAGAAAGAAAGCTCTGCGAAATATTATCAATAGCAGTAAAAACACGATGCAGGTGTATAATAAACCTTAATTTCCATAAAATAAATAGACTAACTAAGTAAGACAATACAGTGACAGTGGAAAAAATGCATGGCAAATAGGTAAGGGCACCCGTAAATCAAAATAAATATATTTAGAGAGATTACTGCAAAATCCATTAAAAGGCACACATTATTGCATACAATTATTTTTTTTTTCATTCGTTTACTTTTATATCCCATACAAATTGCTAATCACAGCAAATCACTATTATAATTACACATTGTATTTACTGAGTGAATTGCATATTGTGGAAGCATGTGCCATACAACCGTATTGCATCTTTTTATTTCCATTGTAGTGATGTGATTTTATTAGGTCTGTATTGTAACACATGCTTTCTCAGAGTACAACATTAAGATGCTTAATTTACTTTATACAGTATTTGCTTTTTTTTTTCTTTCTTTTTCTCTCCATTTTATGGTCATATTGAAAGTAATTTCTCTTGCAGGTCGCCTCTTAAATATACATTGCCCAGCAAGGCTAACCCAGTCATCAAAATATAATAAGAAATAAATCAGCTAGTGTCGTCAATGTGTAGCAAAAGATACACTAGACTTTGCACGCATTAGGAATGTCACATATGTATTTCATGACATCCCTGGGAAGTTAAATAGCAACTCTGTGATGATCTTCTCCTTTCGGCTTTTCCCATTAGGAGTCACCGCAGTGGAACAATGGTCCAAAGAACGATTGGCAGTGGAGTTTTACGGTGTTGAGTTTCCAGCCCAGCACTCAGCCTTCCACAGAAGGCACACACTCACACATAGGGCCAATTTAGAGTGTTCAATCCACCTGCAGCATGTCTTTGGAATGTGGGAGGAAACTAAATAACAACACTGTGATATTCATATTAAATCAATACTAAGAAAAAAGTACCAGATATGATCAATAACACTAACCAGTCTGATGTGAAGGCAGTGCTGACAAATAAAGGGCATTTAAATGCTTCTGAATATACTGTATGAGAGACACCTCTTCAAGAATGGAATCAGGATCTTTCTAGCAGGGGACTAATAAAGGTCTTACCACCATAAGAGTAAAAAGTTCTCTGCACTTTTAGATGAAGAAAGGATCATAGGAAGGAGTGCAATTTTATCACAAGGTTTCATGAGGATTTTCTGTGAAAAAGCAAACTTTTAACATAGGTTTCTAGTAATTACAGCAACATGAAAGGAATCAGTCAAATTCTGTTCTAAAAAAGTTCACTGCTTCACCTGTGAAAAAAGTCATTTGTATGTATATACCTTAGTTGTGAGTAGTCTTGAGTCTTTTCCTGGAATAGGTTTGTCTCTAGAGAGAATAACCCTGAGATATTTGACTTGGGTAAAAACATGATAAACTACTGAAAAATAATCAGAATTTTGAAATCTAACTGAAGATGATTTTGATGGCACTGAAAAAGAGCTCAAGAGTGCATGTCTGCAGACTTAAAAGGATGCATTTACTGTAGTTTTTTCCAAATGTGATTAAAGAAAGTAAAAAGAAGGATGAGTCCTACAGACACTGCAAATATACTTGAGAAGAGTTTTATTTACTACAGTTTTTCTATACATGATTAAAAAAATTCAAAGCAGGATGAGCCCTATAATGAAACTGCAATACCTTTACACTGATCTGCAGTAGGTTTTTCGCCATTTCATGCAATTTTTCATACCTGTTTGTTTATCCTGAATCCAGTGCAAGAATCATTTGCAGCACTAAGATCTATTAACCTTTACATAAAAAATGGTGGCTAACAATATTGCAGGCCTTGGCCTTGTCATTAAAAGGAAAGATATATGATTCCCTCATCTATTATAGAAATGACTTGACATTCCCAGAAAGACAGTATCACCCTCACTAAGTTAATAATGGCAATACTGAATATAAAATGAAACACAAATCTTGCTAATGTATCCATTTAATGAAATACAACCGACTTTTATCAGCACCTTTCCTTGTAGACTTTGCATTGCTGTGAGACAGGGATAAGAAATGTTCATCTTTAATAATTCTGTTACGCATTGATAGTAAACTTGGTTACTTATTCAGCTGTGGGTTGTAATGCGTCAGCATCAAGGGTCACTTATCTATCTGGGCAGTCAGCCTCTTGGTTCAATGCTCCATGACTAGCTTATGGCTAAAGTGTGTTCATGTTTGAAGCTTGAAATATAAGACCTAAGACCTGCGTATTACCAGCGGAGTATTTTAAGTGTTATTTGCAGCTTAACTCCATATTTAGTTTGATATCCTGGCGCACCTTGAAATATGAGGTATAATTATTTGTTTTCTTTAATTACATAACAGATAAATAGGTATGAATCACATATTAAGCAATTACCTATAGTCCTGCAAATGTCTCTTATCCATTGTATTTAAACTGCATGCTTATGTTACAGTTTTACATTCAGAATGTCCCATCTGAATTTTGCAAATTTGATTTTATAATGTCCATATGAGGCATGTTGACTAAATATAGTGGGAAATATATATGGGAGCACAACCAAACATGATGCTATGCACGTAGGTGGATGCGCGGCCAAACTGAACCAAGTAAACGACAAGAGGCCAGCAATAAATGGTCCTGAAGTATAAAATAATTATAACCAATACGTATGCATGGCTAAAATAATCCTTTATTAAACAGGTTTCGGCAACCAATGCCTTCTTCAGTGTATCAAAATAATAAAAAAGTGACCCAAGACTCCCAACTATTTATAGACACACCACACCTATGAGATTGATGTCATTTTTCAATTGTGTTGGTTACAAACAATATTTTTTTGTGTGTATGTACATATACAATTATTTATAGTATGTTTTGGGGGCTAGGTATACAATTTTAAACAACTACCATTTCTGAATACTGTTTTCAGTGAAATACGAGTATAACATACTTTATAATTTTGAGGCATTATAGTCTAGAGATATTGGCATATGTCATGTTTTATTTGTCACTTTAGGCCTTACAACAATGTTTGGTTGTTTTTCACGCAAACATATTAGTCCTTGATATATTCTTATCATATTTGAAGGTGCGTTCCAAGTACATTTTTGGTAGTTAGTTTCGGTATAGTTGGGCACCCATGTGCAAGAGGGTCAACTGATTTTATTCTTATAGTTTTTGGTCTTTTTGTACCTAATGCATACCTTCTTTTATATGAGATTGGGACTAATTTTTCACACTGGGCACTGGTCTTCTTAGCAAGTATAATTGTGATGCCGTTCTTGGCTTCACAATTTGCTATTATTTAGTTCATTCAGCTTTTGGTGTGGGCTGGTCTTTAATCATTTTTTTTTTTTGGCTTTGGCCCTATATCGGGCCTGTTTATACCTCTGCAAAGTTCCTTGTGTTTGTACTATAGACCTATACTATTTGTGGTCATTGACCTTAAGATCATTGATGAATATATTGCATATACAGTTTTCTGTTTTATGTTTTGACATTATAACATTTTTGCTCTCAGTGCTAGCATTGGATTTTTCCCATTTATACACAATAATTTTTAGTAATTTAGTTGGGAATCTTGATGAGATACGGGGACTGACACCCATAATCTCTTCATATTGATATTTATTATTGATTTTCTATTACAGTGTTTTATCTTGGCTTGTGGTTTCTGGTTTTTGTTCATATCATATGCCCAGCATGGACCTGGATAGTATCCTAACTGGATTGTGTGCCGATTGGGAGGACATTGGGGTATTTGATATCCATGCCTCGCCAGGCAACAATTCCAATGGATCAGTGAAACAATCAGCCATGAATTGTGAATTGGCATTTAATTCCCTTTCTAAGGGTCTTAAAAACCTTAGATCAAACATATGGCATCTGCATTTGTTCCGGGCATATCTTAATAAAAATATAGCCCCTAGGGGTCTTAGAATTCGGCTACAACCATTGGTTGGCAGACAAGAAGATAGGTTATCTAATGAGTGGCGTGAAGCCTTACAGAAAGGGTCCATGCTTTTTGTCAACATACTGGCTCAATATTATGAGCGTATGATTGATACTAACCTCCAAGAAGTTAAAACTATGTGTTTGGACTGTAAAAGATTTGAGTCTCAATCTATATTTCAAGGCTCTATCAAAAAATTACCACAGGAACTCACAATCCATGATAAAGTTACCAAACAAAGAAAAATAAAAAAGTTTAAAAGAGACTATATGGATTATCAAAGAGGGCGTCCTTTTGACTCCCATAGAACAGTGAGATTTATGGGTGCCAGTCCTGGATCAACATCTAATGTTCCCAGTAACAACTATAAAAAAAGACCAAGGTCTATTCTGAAAAATAGGGATCAAACCAGTGCTAGTGCCTCAGGGGAGGATTCTTCATGTACCGATTATGATAGTTCCAGTAACAAGGATTCACCACATAGAAAAAAATCCAATAGGGCAATCCCTTTAGATATGGTCCCAGGCGTAGGGGTGGACGCAAACACAAATGTGGCCAATATGCCAAATTCCCTCGAGGGATTGATCCAGAATTTCCTAACTTAAATCAGGGGGTCAATCAAAATGTTTTGAATTTGTCTAAGGAAACATTGTCTGTACAGCAACAACAACTTCTTAATAAAGGTTTAGGTTTTATCCCTGGGATTTTTTGCAATGAATATTGCATTGTAACTGATGTTATGAGCTTCTGTCGTAACCTGAATTTGAAATTGTTTTTTGCAGATCGAGACTCTCAAAGAACTGATGAGTTTAGATTTATTAAGTCTGATTTTCAACCACCAATGAACAGACATGTTTCCGTTTTCATGCAAGCGGTCCTTAGGGACCTACATTTTCAGCATAGGGAATATGATATATTAAGATCTAATCTCTCAACACAGGAAATTACCGCTCTCACTGAGCTACGGGAGAATCACAATATTGCCATCCTTCCAGCTGATAAAGGTGGTGCTGTGGTTGTGATGGATATGAGTTCATATCTGAGTGAGGGCCAATCACAACTTGCTGATACTAGATGTTATATGCATATGGCCTATGATCCCACTAATCATTTTAAACATCAAATAGACTCGTTCCTCAATCTTGCCCTGGAGGAAGGCATTATAACCAAAAATTGTGTTTCTCAACTAACTGTCAAGGATCCTCAGAAGCAAATTTTGTATTTGCTTCCAAAAATACATAAGTCCATCACAAATCCTCCAGGGAGACCAATTGTATCAGGTATCGGGTACCTGATGGAGCCTTTATCTGCCTTTCTTACTCAATATCTAAAACCATTGTTGTGTTTTGTCAGGGCAAGACTGCAGGATACAACTCAATTTTTACAGATCATACAGGACTGTCAACTTGAGCCTGGATGGCTCATGTGTTCATTGGATGTTAAGGCCTTATATACCAGCATTCCACATTGGGCTGGCTTACAGGCCCTACAATATTGGTTGGACAGGGCTGCTTTATATTCCCCTGGGTTTAATACGCTGCTTATCTGCATGACGGAACATGTCCTTAATAAGAATGTCTTTTATTTCCAAGGGCAATGCTATTGGCAATTGCAAGGTACGGCCATGGGAGCATCCTTTGCTCCCATTTATGCCGATCTTTTCATGGCATTCTTTGAGGAATGCATGATCTATGATCCATTACACAATATCTATCTTGTGGAAATAGACATTTGGCGCAGGTACTTGGATGATTGCTGGATGGTGTGGCGGGCAGATGCTAGGTATTTGCAGGAATTTATTGAATACCTTAATCAGAATGTTTGGGGGATTGAGTTTATGGTAACATATGATCTTCAAAGCATTAATTTTTTGGATGTTACCATCACTAGAAATACAGATCATACGTTGAAAACAAGAACCTATCGCAAATACCCTCAATATAACACCTTGTTGCATGCTTCTAGCATGCACCCATGCCACACCATCCGCAACATCCCCAAGTCTCAATTTATGCATATTAAATGCCTGAGCTCGACACAGGGTGATTTTGATAGGGATAGCTTGGATCTTTATCATAGGTTTGCCAATAGGGGATACAGACATCAAGATATTCTAAATGCCTGGAGTTGGACTAACAACATTGAGAGAAAAACTTTGTTACAATATCAATCTCAAACTAGGGACTGTTCCGAAGATACCATCCAGTTTGTTACTACCTTTGGCAGAAACTCCAATGCTATCAAGGGTATTATTAATAGACATTGGAATATTCTGATGGCCAATGAACATTTGAGGTTAATTTTGGATCAACAGTGCCGCTTCTCTTACAGGAGAGGCAAAACTCTTGGCTCTTTATTTTCACATTTCAAACATATAGAAAGTGGGGGAGTGATACATCAACAACTGACTATGTCAGGGGAAGTATTAGTAGTACATTCCCTTGTGGCCATTGTGGTTCCTGCAAACAAGTTAATAAAAGTAAGGAATTTACAAGCCGTAATACCAGCAAGGTGTATCAATGCAGAATATTTGGTAACTGTAGCAGCAGTTGGGTGGTCTATTTGGCAACTTGTCGGTGTCAAGCCTTTTATGTAGGCCAAACCTCTAGACCACTCAGAACACGCATCAATGAACATAGATCAGACATCAAAACTAAGAAGGAAACTAATGCCTTATATCGGCATATTCTGAAACATCCTGATGCACAATTCTCTTTTATGATTATAGATAGAATTCTGGGTGATCGCAGCAATCCCCAGGGATGGCATAAAATACTTACTCGCAAGGAACAACATTGGATCATCACATTGGGTGCCCTATTTCCTCCAGGACTAAATGACCATTTATAAATTTAAACATTTAGGTTGGTACGTTTCATGTTCCCTTTTTTCATATACATTGATTTGGGCATCCTTTTTACTTTATGGATTTCTAATAATATAGTATATGCATATTACATGTTAATAGTTAACCTGTATGTTTATTTCCTATTTCTTATATTTTTTCACAGTTTCTCAATGTGTCATATTGGGTCCAAGGGAGAATAACAAAAGGCATATGTACATGCTTCATGTACATATATTGGCAGGAATATTATTGGAATATTTGATGAAGTACACATTTCCGAATTCGGACATATCATCATTTGTTAACCACATATTTTCTGTTGGAACATTTATTTGTTATTTTTAGGCTTTGTATGTGAGGTTCTTTATGGTCATGACAGTTCACATGATATATGTCCTTATTATAACTATATAAAAATTCATATGTATTTATTTTTCTGGAATCTTGATTTGCATCAGTTTAATGTGTGGGGTTTTTTCATATTTATTTTCCTTTTTTATGTATAATTTGTTTTTATATGTGATATTTTGTCCAGACATGGTTGCATTTATTTATTTTGATTATCAGTTGTTTAAATTTTGGCATATTTTTCTTTTAGTATTCACTGGTGGTATTTTCATTCAATCTCATAGGTGGGGTGTGTCTATAAATAGTTGGGGGTCTTGGGTCACTTTTTTATTATTTTGATACACTGAAGAAGGCATTGGTTGCCGAAACCGGTCTGTTTAATAAAGGATTATTTTAGCCATGCGTACATATTGGTTATAATTATTTTATACTTCAGGACCATTTATTGCTGGCCTCTTGTCATTTACTAAATATATATGGGAAACATTCCAACGTTTCATCATTTCCTTTTAATGGATCTTGACAGCTTCATTTCAGAGATCCTCAACACCAGTGAATAGCCCCTGAATCAGTCAAGCAATTATACATGCCCTCTTAAAGCAATAAGACTTGTCCAGCTTGATTTGAACGAAGCTGTGTTGTAATTGTCCTAAACTGGTGTCTATACAGGGTAGTTAGGAACCATACACAGAGCTTTGGCTCAAGTGGCTGAAATTTCTCATTGTGAGAACCTGTATGCTAAAGTAGCTGTCAAACTATGTTGAAGCTTTTTTGTGAACATTTGGCATTAACTAAATATTACCCACAATTAACTTTAACTTTTCTAATACAAACAACTACCTTTCCTACTTAAAGAAGTGCAGAATTTAGTTAGTAAGTAGGATGTTTCAAGCCTGCGGAATACATTAGCAGCAATATTTGCAAGTATTGTTTTACTCTGTCCTCAGAATAGGATTAATTGTAGTCTGTCTCTAATGTACAGTCAACTACATAGGGCTTTAATTAAGTCTCATTAATAGCCATTATATCTGTTTCAAAATGAGATATCATAAATGAAGCTGATCTGTTTTATTGCATGACTACCTGACCAAGAGTCACCTGGAAGTAACATCATATAGGATATCATACCACCAAGGTCAGGGTTGGAAGAGATACTGAGATATTTCTAGCACTATGTAACCTTATTGACTATAACTTAAACTTTTGAGAAGGTCCTAACATTAACATGATTGTAGTTGTCAAAGTTTTTGTCTAGCTGTCTAAAAGTTAGTTTGATGCAGGATTCTGATTAGCACCAAGGCCTTGCACTCTCTCTCTCTCTCTATATATATATATATATATATATATATATATATATATATATATATATATATATCAGCTGGGCTAGGTATAAGAATTTTTGAACTACCATAGGAGAAAGGACAATTCATTGCTTACAAAATTGCCCTGGTCCCTAATAACTGTACTGAGTTTGATGAGTCTGCCATTTATATGGTACATAAAAGTATAATGGTGTTTTCCAAAGGATGCAGCATTATACTTGTTTGCATTTGTTTTAGACTATGGTCATGGTATTATTTATTTATATATGGTAATCCCTCTTATAGGATTCCAAAGTCTACCGGGCAGTAGATGCTGTCTCCAAATTTACAATTATCTGCTATCTCAGACTACTAAAGACCCTTGATATCAGCTTTAATATCAGAAAAGTAAATACCAAATTGGAAAGCCCCTAGTACTGAGCTCTTTAGAACCCTGTTGGTATATTTAGAGAGTACATCCCCAATCCTAATTTTATGGGTTCTGTCTGTGACCCAGTTAGTTATCCAGTGGGTTACATAAGGGTTTACATTTAGTTCCATTTCTATAATGCAGAATTGTGAAATGGTATTGAAGGCTTTGTCCAGTTGTATGTATGCTATATGTAACAATGCTTCAATGACTTTTTGAAATGAGTCAAGCAGGTTAGGCAGACAAGATATATCCTTCATAAAGCCAAACTATTTGGGGTTTATGGATTGCAAACTGTCAATGTTTCTCCTTATGAGGTTGATATTAATGTGTTGCATTATTTTACAGATAAGGCGGATAAGGCATGTGAGTCTACAGTTGCTAGGATCAGTGGTGGGGCCACCATTCTTTGTGGAGATGACCAATGACCAACATTATTTTCCTTTCATTACAGATGAAACCAAATGAGACGCAGAGGATGAACAGATGTAGGAGTGAGGTGGTGAGGCAATGCTTCATACTGATAGAGAAACAGCATGACATATTGTCTAGTCCTAAGCACATAGTGTTTTTTTTTTTTTTTTACCTCAGAGAGATACTTTAGAATTTGCTCATAGGTGATATCTAGGGTTTGCAAGCATACAGTCCAATATTGGGATGCTAAGAGGAATACAGCAGAGAAGTCTGAATTAAATGTATCAGTTAGTATGATAGCTATGCCCCCAATGATAGGATGGGTTTCATTGTTTTATATTAACTCTGTGCAAAACTGAACACTGTTCCTAAGGTTTCTGATATAGTGAAAAAAGGATTTGTGCTTGCCCATGATAGAAGTGACATTTCTCAATTCATGATTATTGTGGCAGGTTTGATTTTGTACATTTTTTGTTTGACTTCCTAAGTTTTGACTCAGAACAAGTTTTTTTTGTAAGAATGTGCATTTTTTTCTTTTGTTATATTGTTTGATTATGACAGAATTCTGCTATAAGTGCTTGTTCCTGAATTTGGAACCGTACGTGTGTCAGAGGGTGACTGATGTCTCAATGCAGGTAAAGTAAAAACTCACAGCAAATGCAGTGATGTTCATTAGTAGGACCACAGTAGGTGTGGGCTTTTAAACTACATCAATGTCAGATGCGGCCATTGGCCAGGAAAACCTAATCAAGTTATAAGATAGTTGCAGTAAGCTTCCTTTAGAGAAGTCACTAAAGATAGCTGTTTTGTGCGCACTTAGGCTTGAGACCTAATGGTGAAGAGTGGTGATCAGATCTGGCAACAAATGGGTTAACTCTGAATATGCAACATAATACTATGGTGTAATACCTCTAGGGAACAAGACCAATATGTTTGGGCCCCTGGTAGATGAGTGCATCATCTGATCTGTTGAGCTAGTACTTATGTAATCTGGGAAGTACTGTATGCATTTACTTGCAGTAGTAATGGTACCCAAATTTATTAAGGTTTAGTTAAATTTGCCAAGAATAATAGTGTTAAGTATAAGGCTTTAGGGCTCATCCTTGTTTAGATACATTTCTTGTATTTTCAGTAACCTGAGGGGGGGTTTAGTTGTCAAGATCATGGAAAGGGATCTTGTTGAATGTTATTAAAATATGGAGGAGTCTGAGTTCATTAGTATGCAGGATAAGTCAAAATGTGATGAAGGTAAGCAGAAATATAGATGCACTTTCACTGGTAACAGTGACAGCATCAAAAGAGGTTCTAAAGAGGCGGTAGGTGTTGAACCTTGATAGGAAGATTGTATCACTGCACTGGAACTGTATCAGTGATAATACAGATATGAATATTTAGGGCTTCTATGGAAGGTAATTTCTTAATGAGGGTTCTAGGACAGAGAAACATTACTTTTACATTGCCCTGTTTTTTTTTTATGCCAAGACAGTATTGGGTGGAGAAAGGGTGGGCTAATGTAAAAAATTCCTAGGGAAAGAGGTACAAACCATCCCATGCAAATCAGGTAAGAATTCTTCAAATCCAACAGGACTTGTTTGCAATGACACCAATAACTAAGTCAACTGTTGAAGTCAATTATTTTTTACTTGTATTGTGGCATTGTTTTTGGCAAAGGTAATATCCTACTCAAAACAAGTTGCATGCATGCCTCAAATGCATACTCCACTATCCGTCTCTCTTTTCGAATGATCCAGATATGTGTGTCTCATGTTGCTTATATCCATTTGATCAGCCATGTTGTATGCATATGTGGGGATTAATGGACCTCTGTTCTAGTAGTATGACACATCCTGGCACCTGACAAACAGCTCAGTGGCACCCTTTCCTTGTTCAGCCTGCTAATGGGAACATCTATTTGTCTCAATATGTCATACATGACTAAGACACTGCCATCACTTTTGGGATGTCAAAATGACCTTAAAGGCTTAGGCATGCCAGCTAGGTGACAATTCATTATAGTATTTACTAATGATGGAGTGCATGCAGGTGGTAGGGAGTGCATGATTTGCTGAGCAATATGTCCTCAGAAGCCTTTGAGGCTCTGATATAAATTCCTTGAATATCTCAGCATAACAGGGTTTCTCATTTGGAGAATTGCATACTAGTGTGGGCTGAGTATGGATAATAACAATCATGTGGTTATTGACAGTGTTGTCTGATGAGAGACTAGCCACCATATTAAACAGTTATCTACAGCTCTCACATGTAAATTCAGTGTGAGGCAGGAGTAAATGGTTGTCAGTAAATATGAGGCTGTTTCTGCACTCCCTTATGGAGACTAATCCTAATGTTGCGTCTTTCGGCTTTTTCCGGTTAGGGGTCGCCACAGTGAAACTCCGGTCCGCTAATGATTGGTAGTTGATTTTTACGTGCCGAGTTACCAGCCCTGACGCACAACCTTCAATGAAGGTACGCCCATTCATGCATGTCTCCACGCAAAAGACGCTATAGCTGAGAATGAAACCGGACAGCGTCTTACTGTGAGGCGACAACATTACCGCAGCACCACCAAAGATGGCAAATAATTGTGTGATGGCAGACTGTAATCCCATGATTTCAGAAAGTGGTTAGCAGTAAGCCAGCTGGTATATAATAAGTTGTCTAGCCCGTATAATATGAGCTGGCATATAATGAGTTCTCTAGGGATTATGATCTATTTATGGCATTTATATCCTACAAATGAAGCAGGTTTATATAAGCTAAACATGACTGCCATAAGTGAACTTATCCAAAGACAGAGTAGTTAGCAGGTAGATTGTCAGTTTATATCCAGACAAATAAGAATATACTTACATGCATGTGCACGCACACACATATACATACACACACACACACACACTCACGTGTGTGTGTGTGTGTGTGTGTGTGTGTGTGTGTGTGTGTGTGTGTGTGTGTGTAGGTAGGTAGATATAAAATGTACATATAAAACAAACCATTCAGTAAAAAAAATGCAAGAAAGACCTAGCCAAACTAGAGTTTGTATGACACTTTAAACCTTCAGTGCTGGAGGGATATATGTACATGACCCCTTAAGGATATCAAGAGTTTCAGCTACATGGCTTCTTTATGTCCATGACTGTATTTTTAAGTGTTTATGGCTACATTCAGGCCAATAAAGCCAAACCCCACTAGCAGTGGACATGCATCTTTCAGCCTTTTTATTAACCTCATTAGCACAGCATCATTCCATAAAAACTCAAGAAAAACCCAGCCAAGCTAGAGTTTTCACTGTGTGATACCTTATATCTCCTGAGAGAGAGATACATATAGATATAGATATATAAAAGCAAACTTTCTGCCTAATAGGAATATTTCATATACTATTTTACCATGTACATAGTAAAGGGATTGGATAGATTTATTGGGAGCACTAAGCTAAGGGATGTTCTGTATGTATCCTGCCTAAAAGGATGATACAACTGAAGCAGGATTTTTATAAGGGATAACAGTGCACATTAGAGGGATTTCCAGTAATTTGGCTTTAGTTCAATTTGCTTACCCTTGGGACCAACATGTAGCACTACGGAGCTCTTCAGTGAGTTAGCAGTCAGCTTGGTGGAATTTGATGGTAGGTGTTGCGACCATGATCAGGATTCCTATTCAGTATCTGAAGGCAGGTGAGCAACATTACACATGTTTAGCCTGCTATTTCTTTACCTGCAAGCTAAGCTCAAGTTCCTCCTTCACATGTTATTTTTTTGTTTCTTTGTGCATTAATTTCCAACCATTTTTATATCTGCCTTATACCATTTTACATTCTACTATTATTCTTAAACTTACTACCTCTTCCATGGACACACCCTACACTTTAAATGGAAACATTATACAACAAATAAAAAAAAATGCCCAGTAATTCCTGACCTTTATCATTACTAACTCCAGAAATCAAAAAGTCCAAGCTCACAGAAGAAATGACAACATACTTCTCTTTGTTACAATGTTGCCTTTGCCTGCACCCTTACTAATGCTGTTTCCCACCTTAACCAAATCTGACCAGCAAAATGTCATGTTTTCCCTCAAAGGTAGCATCATCCTAACCAGTAATGCCGCCATATTCAGGGATTACTCCAAAGCAACTTACTATTCCTGTCGGAGATTCTGCATAAATTCAAAAGTACCACCTCTCTGCCGAGCCAATCACTAAGACCATTGCATATATCTCTGAATTCTATGCCTATCTAAACCAATGAATAATGACTTGATCTCCTTTTGGTGTAGATATAATGGGAAATGAAAAAATGGACCCCTGTGGTAGAACTCCCAAATAAACAAAAATATAACAACAGGAAAAAAAGCTTCTAGCTTCATATAAAAGACTCTCTGTCTCTCATCATAAGGAAGTACTTACACATGCCAGCAAAGAATACAAACACACCATATGAAGGACTAAAGCAGGATATGAACTGCAAGCAGCCATCTACTAGAAGGATAACTCTATGGATGTTTGTAATTATATTGTTGTATTACAAGCACTATCAACACTGCACCTAGCTCCAGTAAAACAGTATTACCTATTTTAATCTCAAAGCTATAGCCAACACCCTAGTTGACAAATTCTGCATTGGTTTTATCGCTTCTACTCACCTCTGTGTTCCTTTCCATGAATCATCAAATTCTATTTCTCCAAAAGATCACCATGGACTAGATCCAAGAAACTCTATCCAGAACCAAAAACGACAGAGCCCACTCCTGGTTAGTAGAACATTGCTGAATCATTCCTATACCTCAACCTTTGTCTCTACGGGAAGTAAGTAACCAACCTCTGTAAAAGGGCTGTTGTGGTTCCAATATGTAAGAGTTGCTCCATCATAGACCATTGCAACTATCAATCTACTAGTCTTACAAGCATCACTTGTAAATTCATGGATCATGTCTTGGTCAAATTTGTAGCAGAAATACCACCTCAGGTCTCCCCTGAAAATAGGCTACTAGCCTAGCAGGATAAACCCAGTGAATAAAAGATTAATTAATAAATACATACATAAATACATACATACAGAAATAAACAAACAATGAAATTGTTGACCTTCACATCCTAAACCTTAGTTTTGTGAAAGCAATATCCTGTCTTCTTAATCTGGTTAATTTCTTTAAAAAAATAATACACAACAGTAATAAAGGCCATTCTGTCCATACCATTTATCTTTTTTTAACACCTTTAATACATTTTCACTTAAGACATAGATACACATACATTAATAAAGACGTGGATGCGCATACATTAATGGAAAAGAAAAAGTACAGTTTTGTACCTACCATAAATGTAAAATGTAGAAGTATATATAGCTGCAGTAATTACACGATGGGTTTTCTGTCAGGTAGCGGGTCCTCCTCGGCCGAATTCCAAACCAAAGTTCCGTGTCGGTTGTTGTCGTCGCTTTCTCCTGGCGTCAGAGGCAGAGGGGTATAAGACACAGCGCCAGCATGTTCTTCAGTTCTTCTGCCCCAGATTCAGGGCCCCCCAGAAGGCAATAATTATATAGAATATATATATATATGATGCAATATAATATATAAAAGCATCTTAGTACCAAAGCAATACCACCATATAAGGTAAATGGGTCGGGGTATGAAAAGGGGTTAGGCCCCTAGGAGGCCTTCAAGAGGAGGGAGGAGGAAGGAGGGAAAACTGTGCTGCAGCTGTTTAGGCAGGAACATCTACATTTATGGTATCGTACCACAAAACTGGCATATTCGATGGATGCAATACAGCAGTAATCACAGATGGTGAATCCCAACACACGCTGGGGTGGGTGAGTGTAGGTACGCACTTGGAACAAAAGATGGCAGAGGGTGCCACAATTGTAGAACAGCAAGCCTGTTTTGGAAAGGTTTGCAAAAGGCAGGCAGAAGTGTTTGTTTTAAGGTCCAAACAGGCTGGAACCAGGCTGCCTTGCAATATCTTTCTTAGGAAGGCCTCTGTTGAGTAAAGGTGGTAGAGGTGAAGTGGGCCCCTGTAGGAGGGGGAAAGGCCTTGTTCGACAGATTTTCCATGATAGTGATAACAGCCCTAAAATGGGGACTGCCTATTTTTTGGCTGTTTTGTTTTGATTTCTGCTCGCTTTAGGTGACAAAATCCTGTGTTCTGACACAAAAGTTGTTCTGATTGTCAAATGCTTGTTTAGCGAAAATAATATGTCTAGCTGTTGCCTGAGGTCTAAGTGCAGGATTTAAAAGCCTTTGAGATTGGGATAAAGGTAAACCCCACGGCTGGTTTAATTTGGATTTGGACTGCAGCGGGTGTTTAGGTAGAAATGACGGGTTGAGGAAAAGAAGGTTGCACAGCCATGAGGCTGTGAGAGAAAAGGCTGTACAGCAGATAGTGAAGTGAAGAGCTGTTTTCGAGGTGAATAATGGGACAACCTTTTTATGTTTCAGGTAGCTGAATTGCAAATCTGTTGGGGCATAGAATTAAGATCCTTGGCATGTTAATTTTTCTCTCATGTGTTTTTAAGGTATTCTGTACCTCTTGGTTGCTCTTTGGTGGTGTATTAGAATAAGGGTGTCTGAGTGTCCTGGGGTTAGAGAATAAAAATGGCAGCAGGATGAGAGAGGAAGAAATGAAAAGAAATTTATTTTGTCATGGCAGTTGCAGAGGATACCGAACCAGGGATGTTCAGCAGCAGCCAGCTTTTTTCTCACCTAGGAGCAAACCTGTTCCATTTTGTTTCAATTCCATTTTCTCATTCAAACCTTTCCCGCCTCCATTTTTCTGGTAAAAACCTTTCAGTAGATGGTTTTGGGGCTCCAAAATCTTTGGTTGCACCTCCTCTGAGTAGCAGCTGTGCTTTGAGTGTTTTCAGCTGAGTGCAGCAGGAGTTGAGGTTGCAGAGGTAGCAGAAGAAGAGGGTTCAGTAGCTGTGCTGAGGAGGTGAGAAGGGCTCCTAGAGGAGTAGGGACAGAAGAGGAGTATGCCAGTGGGAGCTGGTGAGATCATCTTCAGTGCTGCCTGGGCAGTCTGGGCACCCAGTGGGGTCTTGGTCTGTCTGCTTGCTGAAAGAGCACTGTCCAGTGAGAGGAAGGTGCTGTAAATCTTGAACAAAGCGACGTCCAACTGAATTGGAAAAGGCGTTTCCTGTCAGACCTTTGGATGAAAAGTTTTTGATAAAAACCTTTGGCCTCCCCCATTCTGTGGGAGGCAAGATCATATTTCTGGCCTCCTTTTGATTTGCGACTCGGCAATAAGATTTTTGTACTCTGCTTATGTTTCCACTGCCATGGTCTGCCATTGTTCTGCTTATCATGTCTGGACCATTCGCAGGTCAAGTCTGGCAGTCACTGTTTGGTTAGACTTGAATTTTGTTCCAGTGGTGTTGTCTGTTCTTATCAGCTGACTGAAGTTCTGATTGTCTGTTTGTCCTCCTTGCATTATTGATGTGTGCATTTCTGTTGATGTGTCTTTTACTTGATGCAATTCCTTTCTGTGGAATGATCCCTGCTTTTGTTTTGATTTGCTTACCAGGTAGCATCTGTTTGTGTGATGTGGCTTGATTTGCTTGAAATGGCAGATGCAGAATGGGTGTGCTGTGTGTGGGTTGTGTTTGGAAAGCGATTCCTTTTTTTAACATGTTTTGACTTGAATTGTTTAGGTTGCGGTGTTTGGTGGCGACTCTAGTTTGTTTGACATAGGTTTTTTTGCTTGCATGATACTTTGCTATGCATGAGGTTTGATGTATTTGTGTTGATGACCCATGCTGTTCTGTAGTTCCTTGGGTTGCGCCTATTACAAGTTTTTGTTTACATGGCGCTTGCATGGTGCTTGTTTGTTTTCTGTTGCCTTGAAGCCCACCATTGGTTGTGTTGTAGTCTGTGTTGCCGAAAGTTTGAAGTATGTTGGTGTTAGCCTGGAGTTCAAGATTTCTTTGTTGATTGTATATCCTTTAGAATGCAGTAAAAGCCAGGCACCCCAAGAATGTCTGCTCTGTCTTGGTGTTAGCCTGGAGTCCTCTTTGTTGATTGTAGTCCCCCCTTTTAGTTAACCGCGGGTGCAGCGCAGTAACCCAAGTGGCTGTGCTGCTGATTGTCTGAATGGAAGCCAAAGGGCCAGCCATAGGTAAGAAGAAATCAGTTGTAGTGGTTTGAACTTAGGTATGATGCCAGGCTGCATGCTATTGGGATGAGCAGGGGCGTGCCATTGAAATCCCATGCAGCAAATTGAAACTCCTGTAGAAAATTGAAGAAGCTGCTGTTGTGAATGCAGCTTTGTCTGATTGGGACCAAAAAGTGCCTCCTTGGATGGATAAGTCCAAAATGGGTCTCCAGTCGGTTCTTTCCTTGGTACAAGCTGCTTGAATAGTCAATGGTTGCCTTGTTGCCTTATATCATGTGTTTGAATTTGGATAAGTCCTTCATGGGTCTGCCTTTGTTTTTGTGCCTCTGTTTGGAAATGCATTGTGTGATTGGTGTGCAGTGTGTTTGTTTTCTGGTAATTGGAGCCTCTTAGCTCCTCTGCCATATGAGTTTTGCGTGTTGATATAAAGGCCTGTGCATTGATTGTGTGTGTCTTGGGTTTGGTATATATCATTTTGGAAGAGGTTGAATGAAACCAGCTTAGAGTGGCTAGGAGGTTGGATCCAGTTTTTCATTTGGTGTTTGTCTACAATTTCACCTCTTGGTGCTCCACATTATTGTGCCTGCCTCTTGCCACCTGATTGTCTGCCTCTTATCTGTAGGAGGGAGTCATTGGGTTTGTTTCCTGTATTGTTTGTCCCCCTCTCACACCTTTAGAAGAGGGAAGTTGCCAAAGCGTGGTGGTTATACCTGTAGAAAGCTTTTTTGTTTGCTGCATCTTGTTCTTTTTTCCATATAAAGGTTTGGGCATCATTATTTGCAAACAGTACATCCTTTTCTTTTGGCCAATAGAAGCTTAACTTTTGAGCCTGTACTGCAGACTTGCTTTACTAAGCACATGAAACTGGCAATTTTGACTGATCCTCCATCAGCAGCTCTACTTGAGGGTATAAAACATTATATGTAGTTGTAAAGGTTCATAAGGTTAGCTTTCACATGAGCATCATATGCATTCTTTCCTATCTAGCCTTGGTTGCAGCACTGTGCCTGTAATCCTGCAACTACTTAGCTAGCTTTCTGGGCAGTTGATATTTACATTAATACCTTAAAAGCTTGGTAAGCACCACTTAGGCTATTTATTGCATCCTTTCTAAAATTCCTTTCACTCATGGGAGGTTTGGTTTTCTTAGCAGTGACCTAGAATTATAGTATAAGGATCCTCTTGACTCTTTAAAGAAAGGGAACTTGTGTAAGCAGCCCTCATTTTTAGTCTTTTTTGCCTGAGAAAAGCAACTCCTACCTTCTCATGGGCTTGGACAATTCTTGCAAGCCCTGGGGGCTTTCAGATCACAGGGATCCTTGATGGGCCACCAGATCAGTTGTCTGTGAAGTTCGTGCTTTGTAGAGAAGAGGGGAAGAGTGTTCCTTTCTTTGGGCCATCTGAGAACTGGAAAAGTGGGGTAAGAAGTCAAGGCAAGCTGAAATCCCCTGAAAATCAAAGTACTCCAAGATAGGAGGTATCGCCAGATGTCTGTGCTGAGGTAACAAAAGGGGAAGGGGAGTCTTTTCTGGAATTAGAAAAGTCTTGGCCTTCCCAATATGCTCAGACCTCAGTGTGATGGAGGGAATCTCTTCCAAAATCCTCAGGAGGGAGATACAGAAGGAATGGACTGCCTCAGGAAGTTCTTCTTCACTCAGGCAAGGTTTCCATACAGAAATCACTATGGGAGAGAAAAATGGAGAGAGATGGACTGCATCAGCATATCTATTACTATGGGTGGGTGATTGCCATGGGTCCCCGGCCACCATGGAAAAAAATGGACCCATCATAAGCATCTGCTTTTTCCTCTCTCACTGGGAGGAGATGGTTGTAGTCTGAGCAGACCTGGAGCGGAGCGTTGGTTGGTACTGGAAGTGTTAAAGTACCTGGTTAAGGGAAAAGGAAGATGGAGGGTCCAGGTGTTACTGGGATGGAGGTGACCTGTAGGGGCTAGTACGGCTGTCGGTTCTACAGTGTGACGCGGGTTGGGATTCCCATAAGGGACCGGTTTTGATTTAAGAGGGTTAGTGAAGACGGCATTTTCATGTGCTGTAGGTAAAGGGCGATTGCATGTACGCTCTCATTAAGTGTTTAGAAGCTTTAGCCGGTTTGATTATGCGAGAAAAGGGACCGTGGACCTCAACTTGCCTATGCACAGATGGGAAAAGCGGTGGTTTGGTGGTAACAACGGAAATATAATCATTATATTTTCAAAAAAGTTACTACTTTTCACGGTAAGTTTCTCTCACACACGATTTAATGTAGTGTTTTTTCTTTCTCCCCTATGCTTACAGCCCGCTTTATTGCAGCTGGGGGACTGCTTGAAAGTAATGCAGTATCTGGGGTTCCGGATATGCTGTAAATGCTTCCTAACAAGGAATACGGCTGTTAAAAAATTCTGACAACGCATGAGGCAGTGAAAAGTTTAAAGACTGTACTTCTTAGCTTTGATGAAGACTCTGCTGGCCCCCTACCCATCTGACGCCTTCGAAGATCGGCGCAAATCAGACCATATTACATTTTTCATTTACATACATTAAACATAAGATGTCTGTCTTCTTTCTTTATAACAACTCTAAATTACTCCAACATTACATAACGTGCTCAGTTCATGCCTTCCTTTGAACCTTTACCCTCCTCTTGAATGGTATTTTGCATGCATAGATCCCACAAATTCCATTTTTTTTCCTATGGAATTTGCTCCTTCCCTTTTCTAAATATCCCATTACCAGTTCTTTTACATTTCAGTTACAGCTGGTTTAGATTTTGCTTACCATTTTGTAGTAATTGCTTTCCTGGCTGCCATTAGTATTAAACTTAGGACTTACTATTTATATGTAATTCAGGTCCTGTTTCCCAGCAAAAAAACAATCATTTGTTTACTTACAACCATTTTCTCCCCTACCATTTGATAGATTATTCTGTAGAGTATTTTTCAAATCTGCCAGCTAAATATACTCCCAAAAACATCTTAGTTACCTCTTTCTTCAACATCATGCCATCAACATTTGCTATCTACCTGAGGAAAAATTCTTACAAGTTTTCTTAGGCTATAAAATACTTATGCAAATACTTTGAAGCAAAAAATCCTAAAACTTCTGGACTTTGTTGCATGTCTAGGGACCAAACATATGACCTCCCATTGTTCCTTTGTAAATTGCTTTATCATTCTTTCTTTCCAATCTTTACTAACCTCCTCTTATTTATTCATATAGTTATCATACAATATTGAATAAACCCTATTATTTATCCCTTGTTTTACAGCAGCTTCCATTCTAGATTCATATAAAAGCTGCACCAGAGCAGGACTTTCACTTGCCTACACTTATATCACTCCCTTTTTGGAATGGTAGTCTCTAACTTTAAATTCCTGTGTTGGATTAGTTCTTAGAATGCTTTCTGAAACTTTATGAATATAATATTCTGTGTGATTGTTGTTGTCCTCAAGAATCATCATCCAAACATCCACTCTCTCCTTATTTTTTGAATGCTCCCTGCTTCATTAGCATCCTTTTTCAATTTGGATTATAACCTTTACCTTATGTTATGAATATATGCCTTAAATAGCTTTAACACATCCCTTTAAATAAGGTAATCATAGACCACCTTCTTCTATTTGGAGGATTGACTTATCCCATTTAACTCTTGCCCTCTTCTTATCTTTATTATTTATTGCCCACAGTTTCTCTTCTGGTTGATACAAATATGCCAATCTGTGTATTATTATCTGCAAACATAAGCCAGATCTGCCAGTTTCTCAGCTTTTGTATTACCTTTTGTTTAGTCTCTTTCCACATAACCTTGGCTGCCCTTTTAATCGATACTCCTAAATACTTCATTTTACCATGTCCACATAAAAATAGGTATTGGTGAATGAATTCTTAAGTGAATACATAATTTATGGCTATAGCCTTCATTTTATCCTCACTATTGTTATATCCTGAAAAGGCTTGAAACTATCTCAAAATGTTCCACAACACCAACATGTCCTTTTCTGGATTTATCAATAACAAAATAATAGCATCTGCAAATAAAGCCAATGTTTCAGATGTGAAAACAGATTTCAAAGGTCAATGGCTAACTATGTTTGCTGATGAGTGTAACCTGGATGCTATTACTGACTCATTCATGGATAATCATATCCTGTAAAAGGGGCTGCACTTGTGTGTAACATAATCTTATGCTTAATGTCAAAACTTGTACTGTAACTCACTAGAAGCATAACTAGGGTGGGGTGATGGAGTCTGCAATTCAGGCCGCATGTTCTTATGGGATGTGGTTGGCAGAATACTGACTGATTACTCGAGCAATATCACTGTTCATTTCTGTACCAACATTTTTGAAGGTTGGTGCAGAAATGAAAGCCATTATGGCTTACATGTGATGCAGCACTGAAGCGCTTGAGTGCTTGGCTTTGTGTGTGCTATAAGTTCTGCAGGCTGCTTGCAACAGTTTTAAAAACAGAAATATTTTTTCTCTTTAACAGTTGAGGAACACAGACATTTGTGGAGAACCAGACACCTGTGGTCCTGGCCACAAGAGGAGAAGCAATTGGGAAGGAAGGACATTTTTATTGTTAGTTATTTACTTTTTTGCTCCTAAGTAATCATTAGATCAGAGAGAACAACTAACGTGGCCAGTTATAGTTGAGGAGTGCCAGACTGAGAATGGGATGTGTCACTTTATGATCTAGCTATGGTTCTGTAAATAACTTTGGGAAACAAGACTAAGTAACTGATTACCACATAAACAGGATCCTCTTAATGCAGACACAGTAATTGGAGATCTAGATATTTCTATAAACTATCATTCAATCAGTATGTGTCAGTTAATTTTAGGAAAATCTTCTCCATTACCCAATTAATTAACACTATTATATCCTGCAGGTCTAAATCCCCCAGTATTCTTCCCTCATCATTCCAATCATTGAATGCCTACCTAGGAAGACTACAACATTTTGTAACTAAAAAGCAAACAAAAAAAAATGGTCCCCTTAGCTACTCTGAGAGATTAAGCCTTCTTCATCCATTTTCTTTGTCTCATCCCTGCTCTTATGTGGTGATTATATAAACTATAAAGAGATATATAGAATGTTCTTGTTTTCTACAGCTCTTGCCTTGTCCAAGTATCCTAACAGCTCCATGAAAGATGCAGTATTCTTATATGCCCATTTTAAAAATGAGCTAACAATTAATCCCCACTAAAATGAAAGTTCTTAAGAGATAAATAACTGTGTAATGAAAATGTGTGACATGAAATTCTCTTACTATTAAGCAGCACCCCTTCCATAGCAGTAGCAAAAACTGGTGTGCACAAAAATTATTTTAGTTTGCCAAAATAAGTTCTCTATGTAGGAATATTGAAGGGGGAAGAGCAGTTCTGACTGGATGTATTGCAGTTTATTAACATAATTGCACTTGATGGTAGTTAGGTGTTCCATAGCTCTCCCAATAAGCCACGTTTTCATTTAGCCAGATCTATAGAATGTCCCAAGATGTGTGATACAGGTATATCCAACAGACAGATGAGTGCATTTACACAGAGTGGATTTCTATTGTAAATATATCATCTCAACTCAGCAAAATCATGCAAACTTCTTTAGTATTGGACCGCTGTATGCTGTTGTTTGGATTCTTACTCTTCCTCACCATTGTGCGATACGGACTGGGTATGCAAATAAGTAAGATGATTCGGAACAGTCAAACCACAGTGATGTTATAATCATGTATATGGTTTTCGAATTTTATGCACTAAACATTGTTACTGTTCCTTTTTACTAACTGATGACAATACCTTATTTGAAAAGCTTTTGTGTACAGTGTTATTATAATAAACCGATTCTTTACTTATTATTTCTGTGAGTTTTCCTCTGTTTTATTTATTTGTATACGGATGTCTTAGCTTTGTATTTGTTGCTGAAAGAACATAAAACCACTTCACTGAATGGATCTCTTCATAATATTTGAAACAATGATAACACAACCCCATATTAACACAGAAAAGTAGCAAATTAAATGAAAAGGGGACCAGTGGTGTGCCTAACTGCTGTGAAAAGCTAAAAAAAGCAGCACAGAAGAAAAATTGTCACTCTACTTCTGCTCCTCTCAGTTCAGATAAGGCCATAGGGACCTACAAACGAATATCAACAATCAAGGCGGCAAAATGCAGAATGTTAATCCTCAAGAGCTCATGGCATGATTTAGTACATATTAGTTTTCAGCCTCTGCATGCAGTTTTCTTTTACTGTTAATGCCTATAATTCATGTACAAGGTGACCCATAACATTTACTATCATATTATGGTTGGTGAAACAATTAATTGTTTATAGCTTGTCTTGCTGAAATATAGAAATGATTTTGCTTTTCTTACTGCTTGGGTCTATGCTAGTAAATTGCATCTTGTCAGTTCCGACACTTTTTAGTAGTGCTTTATTAAACTGTGCTAACATGTAGCCTCTATCTAACAACCACTGTAAAGTCTCTCTGCTCTGATTTAGAATCTCACATTCTCGCTAGAAATTATTATTAAATCTTTTACAGTATGTTGTCTAGAAATGCTGGTAAATTGGAACTGGAGACATATAATTCTTAACAACATTTTTTGGTATCTTGCAATTACTTGACATAAAATATGTCTACTCTGTGTAATGTGCCTAGTTGGCATTATGGTATTCGATCAAAAATATAAGTCTCTTTCTCATCATATACCTTAACTTAAATGTCAGGAATGTTATTTTTAACTATGTATGAACTACTGTGCTGAAAAATAAATAATGTGTATAGC
>NC_056736.1:7929615-7932115 GCF_019279795.1 Protopterus annectens | reverse complement strand
GACTGTTAAATATTGTACAAACTATATAAAAATGAGATGAAATTGTCTGGCTTACTGTATCATTTTGATGTTTTAACTGGAATCTACGACTTCAATCTGTCTTGCAGGATAAAGCCTGAAGACTGACAGTATGCTCTGCAGCATGCCAGATGTCTATACTTGGCTGACAAGTGCAGTCAGTGGACTGTGTTCATGGATGCTGTTTGAATAAATGATTGGCAGCATTCTGTCTTGGTGACACTAATGGAGGTAAGCTTTTTTTTTTTTTTTAGTCAAAACTTTAACTCTCCATTGTTTCACAATATAAATGTTAATGGTATCAAGAGCAAGAGGTGATTTTCCATTAAGCCTTACATAAAAGCAATAACACTCCAGGCATATTTAACCTTGTATTTCACCTCTCCACCAAACAGAGCATTTGCCACACAGAGCCTACCATTAGTTAAAAATGGAGCCCCAGGCAATGGACACTATGAGAACCACCCTCTGCCCACCATTTCTTCATATCCTGAAGCACCCCTCCCCAATATCCCTTGCCTCACCCCACTCCTGGCATGCCTACACCAACCAGAGAGATTGCTTCTTTTCCATATTTTTAACACATTTCTGTACTCTTCAGCCTTTCCAGCTCTCCTCACCTAACTGGTCAGGACTGCATTACAATAACAGTGGCAGAAATAACTGAAATGAGCTGAGGGTTCTAAGTACTGTTAGAGCCTAAGAAGCCATGCCACTCCAAATGCTTTAAAGTGCATTTTAGAGCTTCTTTTAACCTTTTAATTCAGTGACACCATGAGCAAAAAACATGAGTAAGGGAAGAAATTCAGGCTATTTATGATGAAAAAACTGTGTCCATAACTTAATTTTTGAAGCTGGTACAATACTATTTCCTATTAGACTGAGAATACAAATGCTTGCAAGGATAAATAAATTATATCTGATACATGTGGCTGCCTTTTGAAAGAACCCGTTTAAAAAGAAAAAAAAAAGGCTATCATCTTTTGAGAGCACCTCTTTTGTGCAGTCATATATACATTTGTTGGGTCTACTTCACATGACTGAAAACTCATTTGACTGGGATCACAATACCTAATTTTCAATATACTGAAAACTCATTTGACTGACTCTAAGTATACTGAATTTTAAGCCATAGACATGATGTGGATTTCCCTTCACCTGTGACTTGTTTATGATAAAAAGAATTACTGTAACTTAAAGTGCTGACTGTCAGAATACAGATAGTCATGTATAAAGTAGTGCTGTAGTGTTTCTAAATGTGGGTATGTCTCTACATTTTTATGGGAAGTATGTAAAGTAATATAGCGGATGTTTTGTGCGTTCCTAGAAGTAGTGGCAGCATGTAACGTACTGTAAGGTATGTAAAAGGTATATGCCCTTTTCCCCACTGTAATGCAATCCTGGAGTTAGTATATATAGTTGGGGAGGCACAGCCCCTCACATTGGGAGGTGTAGGTATCCACCACCACCTAGTTTGGTTTTACATCATCCGGTTTCTATTAAAAGGGTAAGTAGTTTTTAAGTTCTGGAAAGAGTTAGTCATTGATGTTGTAAGTGTGCATGCCTGTGTTTTAAAATTTAGTATTTTGAAATTCAGCATTGTAAGCTTTCAGTATAATGAGATTCAGTCAAATGAGGTTTTCAGTATTTTGAAAATTAGGTATTGTGGTCTCAGTCAAATGAGTTTTCAGTCATGTGAAGTAGACCCAAATTTGTTGCAGTCATACATATATTATATATATATATATATATATATATATATATATATATATATATATATATATATATATATATATATATATATATATATATATATATATATACAGTCTTCCATATAATGCCAACCCCCAAAATATAGCAACCTTCTCTGTAAAACACCAACAAAAGTGGTACCAAGCCAAGAAAATGGAACAAGGAAACCACAGAAGTTAAAACTTTAATATCAAAAAACTTAAAACACTTTCGTCCTTAAATTCAGGACTTTTTTAGAAGTACAAATAAACTTCTTCTTTCAGCTTTTCCCAGTTAGGGGTCACCACAGCAGATCACTTGTCTGCTCATGATTGGCGGTGGAGTTTTACAGTGTCGAGTTGCCAGCCCGGCGCCCAACCTTCCACAGAAGGCACACATACATGCACTCACACCTAGGGCCAATTTAGAGTGTCCAATCCTACAATCCATATTTAAATAGACCACCAAGTCAGATCAGCTGACTGGTACCATAAATTAAAATTTAAAGAAGAAAATACTATTGTAGCTAAACTAAAGGAGTATAAATATAAATATAAAAACATAAAAACAATGAAAATATGTTTCACATTCCATAAATCAGAAAATGTAATAAACACTATTAATAGATCTAAAATCTACATATCCAAAGTTTTCAGTTTTAAAAGGCAGGTTATATAACATTGTTCATTCAATCCTAGATAGTTAAAGGCATTAAAATAAAGCTGCCAATAAAGTTCTCTCCCCTCTAGTC